>NC_038249.2:39529079-39742024 GCF_000004515.6 Glycine max
CTTTAAATAATTTTTTATGTTTCCATTTTCTTATTCTGAAGTTAACATAAAATTATATACAAGTGCATCAGATGGGGCGTGAATGACATAAACAATCTTCCAGACTACATGATACTATGCTTCCCAGCCTTCTTTAACACTGTTAATGTGATGACTTATGACATCTTTAAAGAACGGGACATCAAATGTCTTCCTCACCTCACAACTAATTATTCCTTTCATGTAGTTATTGTTACTTAAACTAATTAAAATGTTCACTTGATTAATATTACTTCACAGTCGTCTGATTTGTGCAAGTCATGCCTCCAAGAAGCAAAATGGTTTTACAACAAAGTCATCCACCATTCATTGAATTCCTAGAAAATGGATGGATCTCATCCTCAGGAGGGGTTCTTCTTACTCATTCCCACATCTTAGTCAGCCAATACCAAAACATCACAGATCTAGCATGACCCTTTGCGCTCTTCACTCACCATTTTTTTAGGCTTATCAATGATTTGGGAACATCAACGGTAATCTCAACTTATTTGTTTGCCACAACCCCATTAAGTAACCCCGCCAGATGAAACTTCATGTCTAACACTGTGCTTGTTGTTCTCCACAGGATGAGATAGAGAGGGGTGAAACCTCAAATTCAATCGTTAGCTACTTGCATGAAACTAGTCTTTCAGAAGAACATACCCATCAATACTATAGAGCTTTGATTGACAGAATGGCAGAACTTGAATAAATACCTAGTTATGAACTCCACATTCCCCAAATCTTTCATACAAGTTGTCTTTAACATGGATTGCTGAGTGCACATCCAATATGGAGATGGATCTACACGACACGACAATAGATCAAAGAACATAATAGAGTTGTTACTGTTTGATTTATTGTCGTGTGTGTATGTGACATGATGACGTTAAGAAAGTGCTCTGAGTTTAAGTTGATATCCAACGCACCTTAATTAATACAACAGATATCCCAAATAAAATCTACAAAAAAATAATAAAAACTAGCATCACTCGGTTTGACATGACATTGTAAATTACAGATTAATTATAAACTATTATATCTATTGCCCCCGCCCGTGCTATACATAATCTGTACAACAGCCCTTTCATAATAAAAAAGTATAATTATCCAGATATTTAATATTTATCAATAAAAAAAGTATAATTATTGATATTGCATGTGTATCCTGGCATGGTGGTAGGTAGATCAACGTGTTGCATGCAAAGGATGCAATCTAGATAACAGGTTCCAGTATCAATTTTTTTTTTTTTTTGACAGTAACTGATCAATTACATTAATAAGGAAGAATTGAATGCATCTTGGTACAGTGTGATGTGTGTGTGAACTAGCATAACTAGTAGCTGCCCTGGCCAGATTGTGAGCAATCACATTTGTCTGTCAGCCAGCAAACTTTACGGAAAAGCATGTGTAAGAAAAAAGGAGATTCCTACGATCAAAAGAGATGGCCCCGACCTCAGAAAAATCAGCAGGTCTGGCCTCCAAAACTAAATCCACTATTTACTTTACAGTATCAATTTTTGAGAACGCAAATTTTAACATTTTTCTCATGAGGACCTGGCGCACTGCATGCTGTCTCATTCTTCGACCACTGTTGCATATACTCTTCAACCTTGTGACTGAAGTAAGTAATGGTTGGATGCAGGGTTTGGTGTGGTTTCCTCATCCACATACAATTTTTTTACTTATTCAACAAGCACGGGTTCTGATCTGATGGTCCCTTTCTCACCATATAATTAATGATATTCATAAAATCAATACAGTACCTTGATATGTGTAATCAGGGACAGATTTAGCTATTTAGGGAGACACACAGCACACCTTTGTCCCCTCTTCAGAGACTTCCCATAAGCATACTATAATAATATTTATTGTGACTAATTATAATATAACTCAAAGTACACACATATATATATTAAATAATTATTTGTTAAAATTTAAATATTTTTAAAATAAAAAAATCCAGTCCCTCCATATTTCTAGATCCTTATCTTTAAATGATTAACCTCTAAATTAGAATATATATTTTTTTTACTTGAATACACTTTTGTGGTGGAGTTTGAACAAATATCTTCTATTCGTAGATTATTTTTTTATCTCATATATAGTTCCTTATAAATTTATTGAATTTTACTTTAGTTTTTTTTTCCAAAAAATGAGAAGATAATTTTTTTAATTAACTCATCATATAAAAATTATGGTTCAATTAAACCTTAGACCTAACATATTTGTTTGAGTTTTCATAAAAATTATTAAATTAATTAAAATATAAAGATAAAAGAAAAAAGGTATGCAAAACTAAGGATGTAACCTAAATTGGATTTCTAAAATAGGGAGACTAAATCATGGGAAAAAATAGAAAAACAAAATCATGGATAAGGAGATTAAAATTAGAATTTAACTCTTTAATTATAATATAATTATATATTAAAATATTTATTTATTATTTATTTTAATTATATAAGAAACATCTTATATAATGTACATTTATCATATTTACATGCCGACTTAAATATATCTTTACTTTCATTTTAGGCTTAAATATATGTTTTTAATCTTTTAAATTTAAAAATACTTTCAATTTTGATTCCTAAATTAAAATTTTATTGTTTTTAATCTCTCAAATTCATATACGTTGTTTCTAGTCCCTGAGAGTGAGAGTGAACTTGAGGGACTAAGAAAAATAATTTTTTAATCCTTCAAAATAAAGTTGAAAACTAAAAAAAATAATTTTTTATGAATTAAAAAGATTAAAAAGAATATATTTATATTCCAGGGACAAAGACTAAAAATATCCAACTAAAAATATATTTAAGACTTTATTTTATTAACCTGTAGATTTAATAAAATTACTCATGCCTGCCTTTATTGTTTTTGCTTGAGGTTCTGTGACTATATAAATGTAGAGAGAAAGAGTGTAGCGTACAACCCTAAGACCCTACGTCATGGCAAGCGATCTATTGAGCCTTCCCTACTGCTTGTCTACCACACAAATTCCACCTAGATCACATATTAGACATAGAATAAGTACTCTTTCCAATGACAAATTTCTCAATAGATCTTTGCAACAACTCAACTGTGCCGAGAGCAAACAAGATATCCAGTTAACTCAAAATGGAAATAGGTGTTCATCTAACTGAGCTAAGCACGCGCCCAATCTTTGGACCCATGAAATTGTCCAGTCCCTGGAAAATCATCTAGCGGTAATAACTTCATATTTCATTTTTCTTTTAGTTTAGTGTAGAACTTGTGCAGCAAGGCCAATAACCTAGGCAGATATATGATGTGAAAAATGTAATGTGTAAGAATTAGTGTGTTTGGTAACTCATCGCGTTTAACTTGATCCACGTCTCATAGAAAGCTACCATTAGTTGTTTCTGCGTATTTTCTTCTTTTTTGATGTAGTTTTTAATGTTAACACATGCCTATAGGATGTGAAAGCAAAACACCCTCTTAATTGTTTTCACGTCGAATATATTATTAAGTAATATGATTTAAGATCACCTAATAATATATCCGAATATACAGATAAGCTTTAACAGTTTAACAAGTCATAACTTACTAGTATAGGAAACTTCTTTAATTATATTACTCGTACTTAAATGTGAGGTGCAGATGTGTTTGAGAGTTTCAAAGATGAAGAAGGAAAATTCAAGGTTAAAATTAGCAACGATGTGCAAGGATTGTTAAGTCTCTATGAGGCATCATACTTGAGCTTTGAAGGAGAAACTGTTTGGGAGGCAAAGGCATTTTCAAGAACACATCTCATGAACTTAATGAAAGAAGGGATAGAGAGTACTGAAGTGGCAGAACAAGTTAGGCATGTGTTGGAGGGGCTTCCCTTTCACCAAAGCTTTCAGAGACTAGATGCATACGGCGATATTTTGACATATACAATAAAAAGGAACAACATAATCCCTCTTTGTTAGAGCTGGCAAAGCTAGATTTCAACATGGTTCAATCATTATACCAAAAGGAACTACAAGAACTGTCAAGGTATGAGGAAATAGAAAAGAAAAAGAATAACCATACATTATTAAAAGAAATGATGATCTGCAAAAAATCAGCACCCAATCCTGATTAACATTTCTTTTCAATAGCTTTAATAAGAAGTTTAGTCGTACATAATTTTAAAAATGTTTTAAAAAAATAAAATCAATCTTTTTAAAAACTAGCATAACTTAATTGAGGAGGAATTCAGATAAAGGATGGCTGGTTGAGTTAGCTTTTACTTTTTATGCAATTCTCTTAAATTATATTTAATTAACTTCTTCCAATGTGTTGTTATTTAGGTGGTGGGAGGATATTGGCATAGGAAGCAAACTGAATCACTTTGCCCGAGACAGATATGTGGAATCCTTCTTTTGGTCTGTAGGAATGATCCCTGAACCTGAATTCACTAGCTGTCGTCAAGAACTCACTAAAGCGGTGCAGCTAATCACAATTCACAAGTGTAGATGATGTGTATGATACCTACGGTACTCTCGCTGAATTGGAGCTTTTCACAGAAGCATTTGAGAGGTTTGTTCAACCATATGAAAATGATCATTTAATTAGTTTTTACTTTAAAAAGTATTGTTTCTATAATTTCTTACTCTAAGTTATTATAAATTTTTAAAGAGTATTGACAAGTCACTATCAGTGTATTAAACATTTCTCTAATTTTTTTATATGTGTGCATCAGATGGGACGTGGATGTCATTAACACTCTTCCAGACGACATGATATTGTGCTTCCTAGCCGTCTATAACACTGTTAATGAGTTGGATTATAACATCTTCAAAGAGGGGGGCATAAAATGACTACCTTACCTCAGAAAATCTGTATGTAATGCAACACGACTGATTATTCATTTTCTATTTTATTTAGGGTGAATCTGGAGTATTCTAGCTTTCGTGAGAACCTAAAGATTAATCTCTTAAAATACATAGATTCATCTAACGGATTAACATTTTCAAACATATGTTTTTTCCGTACTTACGTACCAATGATGGAACTCCTAAACACATACTTAATCCATCTTCTGTATATCTTTACTGACACTAAAATGTTCACTTGATTACTTTACATGCATGCAGTGGTCCGATTTGTGCAAGGCATACCTCCATGAAGCAAAATGGTTTCACAACAACAAAGTGATTCCACCATTCAACGAGTTCCTCAAAAATGGATAGATCTCGTCCGGAGGTGGGGTTGTTCTCGCTCATTGCTACTTCTTATAGTCTGCCAAGACCAAGACGTCACGGAGCAAGCACTTCATTCTTTAGCTAACTACCATGACTTCTTGCGCCCTGCAATGATCATTTTAAGGCTTTGCGATGATTTAGGAACATCAACGGTATTCTCAACTTTGTTTTCCACAATCCCATTATATATGTAAAGTGAAAGGATCCCATTTCATGGAGAAATTATTAGTAGGTCTTGGACCACCACTTACGCATGATTCCAACCAATCTATATACGCGTATTTAAGTTTTTAATTTAAGAAAAAGGAATGAATAACGCTTCATTACATGTCATGTGCAGATTGGGTTGAGGACCATGAATCAAGTGATTGTCCAAAACTATCTAACAATTTCTCAACTTCATGACTAACATTGTGCGTATTGTACTCTATAGGACGAGATGAAGATGGGTGAAATCTCAACTTCAATTGCAAGCTACATGCACGAAAACGGTCTTTCAGAAGAAAAAGTCCATCAATACTTCAAGACTTTGATTGATAAAGAATGGCAGTACTTAAATAAAGGCCAAGTTATGGGCTCTACACTCTCCAAATCTGTCATACAAGTTGCGATTGACCTTGGTCGAACGGCTCGATATACATACCAATGTGGAGATGGCATTGGAAGACAAGACGGTATAACAAAGAGGAGAATGAAGTTGTGGCTCGTAGATCCTGTTGAAGTTAATGAGGCTTCATGATGTCTATGTCTACCAATTATATTTAGTGGAGAAGATATATTAAATAATGTTAAGAATTAAATATGTTGGAGATGTTTAATATATAATTAATTTTTATTTTGATTTCTTAATAAAAAAATTTAGACCGTAAAAATTTAAAATAAAACTTTTAATTTATCATACTCATAACAACGAAAAAAACTATGAAAAATTTAAAATAAAAATTAAATATATATTAAAGACCTAAAAGTTATTTAAGACTAATATTAATAGAATAGTTAATAGATATAGTCAAGTCTCTTTATATTTGTAACTGTGACTCTATATTTGTTATGATTATCTAAGAGTCTTCTATCAATCTATAAATACTACTCTTGATGGTATTGCAGAATTTAAGTAAGAAAAAAGCAATCAAAATAGAGACTTATTCAAACTCAAACACAGTTTTTTCACTTTTTTTTATTGGCTAATATAGTTAGTTTTTTTGTTATTAAAAGAAATTTGAATTCATAATTTTTTTTAACTATTAAATTAATCTTATAACTCTTAAATATACTTTCTCACTATCAAAAGAGAGAAATCTAGAGATAGAAAAATAAAAAAATATAATAAATGATATAATATATAAGAAAAAAATATAAATAAAATATGAAATGTTGTTAGGATATTTACAGAGTTGGAGTGTTCAAATGTAATTAGCCTTATTTTAGTGACCTAACTAGCTTTCATTTTCCCTTTCTTGTGTTACTATGTAGTATGAACTAACAAGTTCAAGTAATTGACCAAATTTGCCGTTGGATCCTTTACTTTTCCGCTGGGTTCTTAATTTCTTATGGACCAATACTCGTGTGGACTGTTATTTCCTGTACCTGCAAGTCGTTTCCTGCATCTTTTTTGGATTTATTTTTATCTTTTGGATTGGTTATTCCAGAAATTAAAAAAATATATATTCGAAAATGTAATTTTACATTTCAGATTAATCGTTCTAAAAGTCATAAAAAAGTGTAGGAAATAACTTGAGAGGTGCAGGAAGCAATCACCGCTCATGTGATGCCGTCTTCTGGGTTGGTCTCGGTCTCGGTCTCATGACTCGTGCACGGCTTCAATTCTTAGTTTTATTATTTCCAATATTTATATTTTATAAAGATACTTTGACAATCAATGATGCAAAGTCGATATGTCCGAGTGGTTAAGGAGACAGACTCGAAATCTGTTGGGCTTTGCCTGCGCAGGTTCGAATCCTGCTGTCGACGGTTTTTGCCTCTTCTCTACAAATTCACTTTATTCTCTATTTCTTTCTATCACCATATTATATATCTTTTTTTTTTATCCGCCATATTATATATCTTATCTCATACTTCTATTCTATTCCTATATCTTTTTCATAATCGTGGAAAAAAAAAAACTTATATAAACGTCTCAAGCTGAAATGCTACACTTCACAATTATACTATAAGAACTTTTATGGTTTACTCGCTCACCACAAGTGAGTTTTCTGTCCTCTAACTTTTCAAGAGATATCGGTGTAGCATACCTTTTGCCAATCCCTTAGTTCATTATCGGATGAAATACTTGTCCGTCAACTATCAATTGACGTGATATCCTTACGTCTCTACAATCTAATTCAATCATGAAAAATATAATGCTATATATAATGTTATTCAAAATTCTTTAATGTGAATTACTAACAGAAAAGGATGCAACAACACATTGAGAATGTTTATCCTTATATTCATGGCCACCCGCACATATTATTTCATTCAAAGTTTATATGGCATGCAAATTATTTGTTGACAAAAATGATAACTTTTTATTGTGGAATATACCAAGTTGAATTAAATAGATAGGGCATTCATTATCACGGTTGGGATACAATCTGCAAAATGAATGTTAAAAGTGATTCGTGATACGTAATTGTTATTGATTTATATAAATTTTAAGATATGAAGGGAATCAAACAACACTAGTTATCCCGTTAAATATATTATTTCACCACATAAAAACACAATAATACCTATCACCATTCTGTGAATTAAAAGTGATTATATCAGAGGAGAATCAATTCAAGAAGGTTTTAGTTGAATCAAGTTTTTTTTTTATTGTGAAATATTTATTTTTATTGCGTGTGATTGCAACAAATACTGATATGCATACTAATTCGTTAGATATAAAAATCGTACATGTACATACTGAGGTGGTGGTGTTCTTTGTTTTTTCACGGAATTTAATCAATAAGAAGTTAAAACTCTCTCCATATTATTTATTATTTTTTTTATCTAAAATCTTAATTCTTTAAAAGAAATAAATTTTAACTAATTTTTGTCAATGATCAAATTCATATAATATACAAATGATTTCATCTTAACTCCATATATTAATAAGTTGTATTTAATCACTTATTTTTCATATTATTTATTGTTATTTGTAACTCTCGAGATTAATTTTATTAAAAGGTTGTGGGACGTTAAAAATTCTATGAATTCTATATTTTAGTTTAACTAATGATTGAATTGAAACAATTAACCTATAGAATGGAAAAGTATTTATCTGAGCCGTTATAGTTAGTGAATTGATAAAGTCTTAAGTTAACTCTTACGTGGACATTTTGAATATTTAAAAACAATGACACCACGGAGGACTGTATAGTGGGACCACCTTCAGTTATCCTAAAGTCGCTGGTTCGAATCCGGCAGGTCGGATTCGTTTTGTCTCATGGACCATGTTGTCCTTTTTTCCTTCCCAATATTAACATCAAATTTGATTTCCATTAAAACACACAACAAAAATCACAAGAGGTCCCATCTGGACCCCTAACTGCAATGGGTTGATCATCTGTGTACATGCTACAATTCACGAGTTATCATTATCACCTTCTACTCGGAAAGATAATTATTTGGCCCTAGCCTGTACATTTTTCACATTGATGATGACTACTCATAAAACTAAAGTTTTGGGTGGTCCTTTTTATATGCATTTGGATACGTACTAAGAAATATTAGCAGTACCTTAAAAAATTAAATTGCTCAGTAGTATTTGAAAACTGCCCATTGAGGAAACATTAATATTTGAGCCAGTCATTAAATGTAAGAACCTATGATACTATGGTACGTTAACGTTATTATCAGCCTAACCTTGTATGCATACAAGATTTAAAAAATGGGTAACGGTGACATTATGATTTTGTCGCATTTGTTGATATTGAGACAAATCACAGGCAAATACAATCCATTCAGTTTCAATTGTGATCACAAGAAATTAAAAAAACTTCGATGTTGCAATACAAATCAAAATTGCAAGACTATTTTTTAAAACCTTGTATGCATATGATTTGAGGCAAAGATGCCTAATAATCTGAAATTTTTTATTATTAGAACTACTAGGTGATAATAAGAGAGAGATTTCCATACAACCTCTTACAAGTTATACCTAAAGCTTTCAGCAGAAACAAGTTAAAGCTGCATAAAAGGGAAACAAGAGCTAAGAGACAAATTTGTCTCATACAAGAAGGACAGCGTACACATTTTTTTTTTTCTCCCTTTTGCCTTTCATGTGATCCAACTTTATAGAGCTCCATTACAAAGTTGCCAACAACAATAATTCTCATAATGCAGCCGTTTTCTCTAGTTGTCTTTTGCAGATCAAGTTCAACCCCTTTCACAAAGAGATGAAATTCCTCTGCCTCTCCTCTTTGGACCACACTGAATTAAGCAATTACAATTTGCAACCCCATCTTCATGGTAGGTCCAAACTTGCCTCTCATGAAGTGTGTTTAAGACAGGCTTGCATCCATACCGATATGATGATCCCTCAATATTTCACAGGGGACCCAAGCTGTCGCAAACACACAGCTGTTTCCTTTCCACGTGAGAACTAACATACCTTCTTCTCTTTTCATCCCCCACCCACTAGCATGCTCATCTAGCAAACCTTTTACTTCCCTAACAGTTTCATCACAAAAAGGAACACTGAGGTAGCCCACATTTTTCATTCTTTGGGACATTTGCACCCCAGATTCCAACCTCTCAATTCTTTGGTGCCCTTCGTAGCCTATGATGTTCTCAATCTTCTGGCCTATGTCGGATTCAAACTCTGACCTCTGACAACTATCTTTTGGCAAAAAAGTCTCCAATGCATCAAAGGGTATCCATAGATGGTTGAAACATGTGGTTATTCTTGATGTGAGACTTGAAGCACTAAGATCACAATCCTCATCAACCAAGAGCACAATCCTGGGGTTAAGGCCTTTGATTAGATTCAAAAAAGCATCCCTAAGGGAAAAACTTTGGCAGCTAATTCCCTTTCTATCATCAGACAAATAACGTAGCCAGTTTTGGCAATTTATGACCAAAGCTTCATCTTCCCTAAGGTTTAGCATGGTAGGATTTAAGAGACTTAACATTGCTTCAAAGTGAAAGCTAGTCGATTCATCGCTCAATTCCGCAGGTGTTAATGGTCCTTCTGTGTTTCCTATAACATTGAATTCAAAAGGGACATCTCTGAACTTAGCAAAATTCCCTAAACGCAATCCAACTTCGTGTATTGAAATATTGACCAAGGGGGGTACATGTGGTCTACAAGATGGAACCGTGATTCTAAGTGAAGGGGGTCCTTCTGGCCTTTTTGCTAACCCATCTATAAAAGTAGGCCATTGCATGCAATGAGTTATGCTAAAATCTACAATATGTACCCTTTGGAACCCCGTTATTGCTTTGTAAATTTCATTGTTGGACGCACAATACCCAAACCTATGCCAAGGAATTAGATCCACATACCCGGCAAGCTCGGTCACGCTCATCAACCTCCTTTGGATTGTGTTGCTTCCTTTGAAACTCATGGCAGTGGGGCAAATTCTTGAAGCCCTAGAGATTAAGGCCCTTAGAAACCACGAGGTGAGCCTTTGGTTAGTGTCTCCAACAGGGGAAGCAACGTTGTTGAGCACCCACATGACTTGTTGAGCCAAGGTGATGTCGTTGCTCTCCAAAGCACTGGCGCAGTGGAGCAATAGCTTCTCAATACAAGCCCCATCGAGGCTTCCGAGGCACCCTTTGAGTGCTCCCGAGAGAGGGTTGTTGTGGGGTGTGTTGAAGAGAGCGGTGTTAGGGTTTTGAAAGGAAATGGACGTCGTGCCCTTTAGCTCGGCTTTCATGTGGCTTTGTGAGGACGTGACCTGCATGGGAGTGTTAAAGTAGTGAGAAATGATGGGAAACGGTGGAGGGAGAAGAAGTGGTTGAAGAGTAGATAGGGTTTTATGGTATTTGCTTGATTAAGGTGTGGTGTGTAACTAGTGAGTTCAGGAATGGAAAAGGTAGAGAGGCAAAGTGGAGGCAAGGTTTGATAGCTACTTACTTTGTGTGAATCTTAACATATTTATAGCAAAGGAAGGGCATGGCATCGAAGGGTTACATCAAGAAATATACATATATATGTAGAAAACTAATATATATATATATATATATATATAAAGCGTATAATTGTGTCTAGTTTTGAACCTTGTTTTTAGCATACGCTGGATGGAATCCAGCACCTGTAGATTTTAGCATGTGATTTTCAAATAATCTTTTCTGCTAAACTAGTGGCATGATTGGTGAATTATGAGGGGCACCAGTGGCAAAAAGTCACTTGAGGATGGGAGAGGTAGTCAAACTTTGGCTCTAGTAATATAAAGTTCACAGAAGAATTTTCAGCTACGTCTCTTCTTCAGAATATATATTGTTGTATCTTTCGTTCCCCTTTTGGATAAAAATAGGAGAAGTAATGCCGCATGCATTAGTAAGTTTGGAGTGATCAGGAGATCGTGTAAACCTAATTTGGCTGCATCTTCATTTTATTTTAATTAGCTTTATTTGTTTTGTAGTAATGATTACGTTCATTATAACTTAAAATAAAACACAGGGTGAGGAATAGGTTAAAAGGGGTGTACTAGCCGGCCCACTTGTCGAATTCGTTTTCATGGAATGGCTACTTTAAAGAAGAACCCAAATATTTTAATGCAACAAATCTGAATTTCCTTTTGCCTTCATTCCCTGACTCTTACATAATCCACATATTTAATATACTACGTGTATTAAATATAACTGAATTGTGCCATGAGATGCCAAAACTAAAGACATACCAGAACTCTTACTATAAGGACATAGTATTATTATTTCGGTCACTTTTATGTACCGTTCTTTCTCCATTTTTATTCCCCATCGATTCTACTCCTCTTTTTCTTTGAAGATATCCACTACTTGTAATTGTAATAAGTATGCTAAGAACACTTAACTACACTGTGTACGTAATTATTCCGGATTTTGTTCTCTTGCATAATATTACAATCTTTACAATCAGTCAGTTTTAGTATGTCATAACTTTGAGATCAGTAAGCTTCATCAAAGACAGAGGATTTTGTTTTTTCAAACCATTTTAGTGAAAACGCATTTAGAAGAGAGAGAGGGTAGTGGAGTTTAGAAACAAGTATGGTTTTAAGTTTTTTTTTAAAAAATTGAAGATGGATAAAATTTATTAACACATAAAAATAGGAAAACATATGTTTTTAGTCCTTATATTTTTATCAAATTTTGTTTTTAGTTTTCAAATTTTCATATCTTCTAATTTACTATCTAAACTTTTTTAAAAAAATGTTTAGTTCTTTCTTACAAAAATTTTCTAACAATATTAACTTGTGTTCTAAGGGTGTTATTTTGTGTCCAGCATAACAAACAATGTGTTTTTTTTTTCTTTTTGAAAAAATAATTAAAATGACATGGAAAATTGATTTTTTTAAGAGAATTTATTAGAATATCTCCCTCAAACACATTAAATCTTAACGTTCAAAAGTTACATCTGCACGTAGGAACTCTGGCTCTAAATTCAGAACTCGTTTTTCACAACCAAAATGAAAGGAATGTCCACATGGAAAAAAGTTGTTGTTGAAAGTGAGAATTGACAATCTATACTAATATACAAAGGAGATATAATTTTGTACAACTGTGTTTGGTCTTCATATTTTTTAGACCATTTAATCCTTATTCTTTCTAATATTAAAGTAATAATAATAATTAATCATATTTAATTATCTAGATTAAAATTAATCCACTAATTAAAATTAGGTAATCACACACTAACCATTCTCTACTTTCATTGGATAATTTACCTTTAAATTATTTCTTAAATTTTAAATTTTTCTTTTAACTTACATTAATTTTTCACTACTTTTGTATTTTTAAATTTTTTTTATTTTATCATTTTTTATTAATTGTATTTAACTTCTATTTTTTTATTATTTAAAAAATTTAGAGAGGCACTCCGTGCCTCTCTTCTCCTAGTTATATATAATGGGAGAATATTTTAGAGATGCAAAAATTGGAAAGATGCAAAAAAAAATGTTTATAACCATTTAATACAGTGGTGTGTTGGGTTGATAGTATTACGTATTATATTTATAATGGTGATACTTATGGTGCCACTTTGATTTATATAAAAATATTTTTTATGGTGGCACTTTGTTACTTAACCATTTTGCAAAAAAAATAAAAATCCTTGTAATCCAAACATTTGCTCCCTAAAACAAATAATACCTTCACCTAGCTATTATAAATTCAACATACACAGAGAATATAAGTTAACACTATTAGTGAAAATTTTATGGAAAATAACTAAAAATAATTTTTTTGTAAAGGTTAAAAATTAAATTCGAAGTTATGCAAGTTTAAGGACTAAAAGTAAGATTCGATGAAAATATAAGAAATAAAACCATATTTGTTAAACCATATAAAAAATAAAACCATATAAGAAAATAACTAAACTTGTTAAAAAGTTAGCAATAAACACATGCATACCATACCCAATTCAACAAAAAGAGAGAGAGAGAGAGAAACTCTTTTACGTACAATTCTTCTCATATCAGGGCGAAAGTTTTTTTTATCATGAGATTCATCATAATTTTTTTTTAATTTCCTTCCTAATCTCTGTACCAAATCACCAAACTTTTGGAATTTCTCCTCTCTTCTCTCCTCCTCCCCTTTCTCTCCTTCCTTAATGTTTTCATTTGTGTTAATTGGAGTAGACAGTTTAATCGCGTGCTGCGCCTGCGTACACAACACAAGTTTGAGCTCAAGACACTTGCCAAACTCACAGGGCCTGTAATTCCATTGGGCTTTCAGCTTAGCTACACGGTACACCACATAAAATAGAAAATTTCACTTAGTTAAAAAAAACTCTGCCAAAATATAAAAAGATCTACTCTTAATTAATTAAATAATTAGAGACATTTTAATTGTACATAATAAAAATAAGAATAAATTGTGTAATTTTTAATAGTGTAAATTTTTATTATATTTTTATTTAATCGTAAACTAATATTAATAGTATAAAAAACTAATATGAATAATACTTTTTTATAATAACTATGTAGAGATAGAGTAATTTTTTTATGAAAAAAAAGGTTATACACTTACATTGTTATTCAATTATAAAGCACGGTTTGCATCACTTTTAAGGAAGTGATTGTAGAAGACAACAATTTGTGATTATTAATATATAGTTATTAAACGCTTATATATATATATATAATTAAATAATTGCATAAATTAAAATTACTTTATTATATTCTATTGATAGATCATATTAGTATAAAATTATAACAGTCATATTTAATTTGATTTAAACTTTAATATAATAGTATAAAATAATATTTTAAAGACAATAAGATATATTAAAACTTAAATAAAATAAAATATATTATAAAATATATCTTAATTTATATTATTGTTTACATATATACTTCTTTCGGACTGAAATATAAGAAGAATAAAATTAATTTACATTAATTAAAAAATAAATTAATATCTTTTAATTTTAATAGTCTCAATTATGAAATTAATTCATTTCCTAAAATACCTTTACATTTAAAGGCACGTGATAAAATACAATTTTAAAAATAAAACTCTAATAAAAAATAAAAGATATTTTGGATATGGTACTCTCAATAAGGAAAAAGTTAGTTAATAATTTCTTTTATTTTAATTCATCATACACGGATTATTTTTTGCTTATATTTTAATTCGGGAGAAGTAATATTAGGTTAAAAAATTGGGTTAATCAAGTCATTTCTCATATAGTTTGAATCCAGATCAAATTGAGTTTAAATAAATTACTCAATTAAATTTTTGGTTCGAGTGGGGATAAAAATAATAAAACTAATATTTGTGAAATCTGGTTTGGTCCGACCGGATGGACGGGTTCAACCGGGACCCAGTGGTATAACCGAATCAATTTTGCTATTGGACCACTCATGTATGTGACCCAGGATGACTTGGTCAAACCTGACAACTCGGGCGGTTTTAAAAATTCGGAGTGGGTTATGCATGTTAAAAATAAATTGTCATGCTTGAGAACGATGTCGTTTTGAATCAACCTTAAAATCTCAGTCACTTCTCTTCTTCACGCTTAACGATTTGAGATTTTCTTCCCTTTTCTTCATCTTCACACTTGACTCAACCACCACCACATTGCAAGCCGTCGTCGTTGCCACCGTTGCACTATGAGGGAACTCGTTGCGCCAACCTTGTCGCCAATAACGTGGACAGAGATGTCAACGACTTGGGAGGGGTCGAACTTCGACGTCATTGTGAAGTGGTGATGATCGAAAAGGAAGAGGAAGAGGCACAACAGGAAGAGACACACCACAACAGGAATAGAGGGTTATATATATTGGGGATTAGGGTTTTTGATTATTCTCAAACTACTAAAAGCTTATATTTGGGCCTAATATGACCAGATCCACATACTTGCTTTTGTACTCCTTTTATTGCTTCATGTACTTTCCATTCTGCATTATGAAATGGGCTAATTGCATTTCGTAATGGACTTTTCATTATATAATTGGAAGTGCATAAAACAATAATGGAAGTGCAAAATGTTTATCCACACTCTTTTTGTTTATTGGAAAACTGAGCTTCTTTGTTTATTGAAAAATGGACTTGTGTTTTAATTTAGGTAGTTGTTATTTACACTCTCTTTATTACTAATACACTTCACTTGTGTTATCAACTTTAATACTTCAATTGTTATTTTGGATTTTAGAATATGAAATTATGGATGAATTTTTCTTAATCAAATAATGTTAGTTATATACTTATATATATATATATATATATATATGAATTTTTTAAATATAGACCGAATCAAAATGGGCCAATTACTCACCTGTTGATTAGAACACTCACTCACTATCTTGATCGGGTCAATAACCGGACCAAGATTTTACAACTATAAGTTTGATTTATCCCTTATATCTCTCCCGTGAACTAATTTGAAATAATTTTTTCCAGAAGAATTTGAAATAATTTTAAGATGACTTTCAAAATAATAAAGTAATTATTATAAAAATTAATAAGTTTTTCACAATTATTTGTGATAGAAGGATAATATAAAAACATTTGCAATATATATTTTTTTACCTGATTTTACAATATTTTTAAGGCATTTGCAATATTATTTATTCTTTCCATTTTTTAATATATATATATATATATATATATATATATATATATATATATATATATATATATATATATATATATATATATATATATATATATATATATATATATATATATAGAAAAGTAGTTTGACTGAATAAATAATATGCAATGAACAACCTGACTCACAGTTTGAAGTTTCAACTTCCAGACTTTTTAATCTTATCCAAACCATGAACAAAAAAGAATGGGTAAAATAGTGAGAGATTAAATGCTTTTCTCTGAATTTCCTATTTTAAGCAATCCCCACAAAATGTTTACAGTTACTAACAAGTGCATGAGAGATTTCATTGTAAAGTGATGATAAGGTTGAATATTTCCTCACTACACAAGTTTGTTTGAAGACTTAACGATATAACCACCCATAAATAGAGTTCCACAATCCACACGTACCAATAAAACTACTACTCACTCAAAAAACCTAATCATGTAATCCACATTCCAACTTTTTCAAGATGAAGTGTTTTACCCCATTACAATCTCGCATAAGTTGTCGTGTCAAGCTAGCTTCGCCATCCAACGACAACAACCACTGCACCACAGTTCATTTCTTTGCCAATTCACGACCCCTCAAATGCGGCAAATCATGGTGGCAACCGACCCTTCCAATCATTAGGGAGGACCACGTTGTTGGCGTGGTTGATGATCACCAAAATAACGTTGTTGATCAGAAACCAAACAAGAAATCTTTGGTTGCAATTTTCCCTCCCACCATTGACTACTTGAGTTTCGATTTCTCAAATAACAATGTCATTAGAGTAAATGGATATGAAGTGTCCTAACACTACGGGATCATAATTTACCATATATAATTTTCACAAAAGAAATAATTAGGCTACAATAAAGTTATATATATATATATATATATTTCCAACAAAATTATCTATTTTATGTGATATTTATTTAAAAGACACATTAATGATAATTTTTTAATAATTGATTATTAATGTAATTTTTTTTACTGGAGAATTTTTATTATTATTAGTTTTGTTGTTTATCCTATTTTTCTTTTCTATATATACTTTTCAGAAATAGGCCGGGAAAATCCAAGCGAATTCTAATGGTGGCACCGTTCTCCTTCTCCATGTTTTGAGTTTTGGTTATTCTAATAATAGTTGTATTTCGTTTACTATGCACTTTTTGTGGATCTTGCATTTTGATTGTACATATTCAATATTCAATATTTCGCCCCCACGTGTGCTTTGATTTAGATCAAAACACCATAGCAAGAGGAGGGTAGTTTCATGGATTTATTAAATAGGTTATTTGGAAAGGGATCTTTGCGTTTGGCGCCTGGTTCTTGGAATTAATTTATCCATTACTGTACAAGTTTGTTTGTACCAATAAGAAAATCTTATACGATATCAAAATATGAAACTACTCCATAGCAACGAGTTTCAAACTAAATCGTTATTAATTAATATTTTACTCCATAAGTGCAATCAATTCTTGATCAAAATTGGTTTTTCTTAAACAAAGAGAAATTCTATTTCCTTTTTATGACTCGTTTGATCTCTTTCCCTCTATATTCACATGTATGAGGGTTCTTTTGGGTTTCAAGATAGAATAAGAACTTTTTTTAGCCAAATAGAATAGGAACTTGACATACATAAATATTGTATATAAATTTCTCATGAATAAGGATGTACATGTAAGGGAGCACATATTGCTTAAAATAAACTTAATAGAGGATAAATAATAATTTAACATAAATAAATAGAGATTCCTTATAAACAAGGATGCATATATTGTTTGGAATTATAAGAATACACGTATCATGTTTTGTAATAGAAAAATAATTGAGAAACACACATCTACACTATTAATATTGATAATTTTTTGGTTGCAAATGTATAACATGAAAAATAATAAAAGAAATAACGACAAAAAAGGAAAAAAATTATGTAAGTTCTTATTTTATATTAAATAATAGTTTTACATAAAAAAGAACAACAATTACCAAATAACAAATCATTTTACCAAAAAAATAACAATTCGAATAAAGATGATACATTAATTTTAGAGTATGATTTGTGCGGTACACGAGAGGCATGAAAAATAAATAATTTACCTAACTAAAATAGTAGAGACAAAAAAGTAAAAAAAAAGCAACCAAATCATGCATTTAGAAGAAAAGAAAAAGAAAAAAAAAAATAGTGAACTAAAAGTAACGTACTCCTCAATACATAATAAGAGAATTAGTTTAAAAAAAAAATCGAAATTAAGGTTTTTTCATTAGGTAAAACAAAGACTGGACATTCTACTTATATTTTAATCAAATCAACCAACCAATTTGTCCTAGACCTAGCGTATGATTCAACAAAAAAAAAAGACCTAACATATAAAAGACACTTGCCACATATTACAATAGACCCCACCAAAAATGGGTCAGGCTCATGAAAGAGTCACCAAATTTCTCAAAAATATATAAATTGAATTTATTCGACGCTTGGATCCTTGGAGAAAATTTTTATGACCTTTTTTGGGTCCATCATTGCCTTGAAGAACAAGCATGGACCATGGAATGGGCCAATGGAGCAGCCCAAGTTCGGTTCATCCTATATGTGAGTGAAATTTGTGTCGAGTCAACAGCAGTTTCCTGTGTTACTAGATTGAGATCTTAAAAAAACTCACCCAGCCTGACCCTTTTCCCCACCGAAATCTATAGCCACTTCCCCATCTACAGGGTCATTCCCGTACTTTAGCTCAGTCACCAACATTAAATACACACAAAATGAAAAAAGATAAAAAAAAAAATTTACACGAAGGTTTCGTTCGTCTTTCACCCAGACCAACATCAGGAAGAGAACATATAATAGCAGAGAGAGGAAGCGCCAAGAACGAAGACACTGTTACTAATTACCCTATATTTCTCTCGCCAGAAACCGCACGTGTCGATCTTCCTTCTTCTCACGCTCCAAATTCAAACTTCAGCTACGCTCTTCTCTCCGATCTATCGTCTTATTTCTCCCTTTCTTTTATCGGTAATTTTCTCTTCTTCTCCTTTTTCTGTTTCAATTTTGCTTCGCGCGGTTCAAATCTCGAAGCCTGGCTTTTTTTTCAACGCAAGTTTCCTCGTCCGTTCACTCGCGCGTGCGGGTGAGCGAATTATACGCATTTGCTTCGGTTTTTGACATGGTTTGTGGTTTTGTGTTGAATTTAGGGTTTTCAATTGGAAGCGAGGTTTGAATACATGTGAAGCATTTGCAGCATGAGCATCGACAGCCCCGGACGAGGGGAAAGCTAGGGTTTCGAGGTTCCGACTGTGGAGGGCGAGATTTCCATGGGCGATGGAGGCGTCGCGTGCATGCCCTTGCAGTATATTATGGAGAGGTTGCCGAGTGCTGAGAAGACTGTTTGCCGAGGCAAGAGTGGGAATGGCTTCAATTCCAAGTTGCTCAAGTTTGCTGGCAAGGAGAGGAGGAAGATGAAGCCGAGGAAGAGCGAATTGGGGTTGGACAGAGTGAGCAAGAGAAACAGCAGCAGCAACGATGTTGAGAATGGTGGCGAAGTGGAGAAGAAGCAGCAGCATGAGAAGGTGCAGAAGGAGGAGGTGGAGGAGGGTGAATTGGGCACTTTGAAGTGGCCAAGAGCTGACCTGGAGAATGGGGAGTTTGTGCCGGAGATGCTGCCACTGCCGCCACCGAGGAGAGGCGAGGTTGAGAACGGGGAGATTGTTAGTGAGAAGTGGAAAGCTAGGGAGCTGGAGAAAGGAGAGGTTGGTTTTGGGAAATGGAGGAAAGAGGAGGTGGAAAGAAGGGAGATAGTGAGTGAGAAGGGTGGTAGGAAAGGGGAAGCTGAGAGAGGTGAATATGGGTCGTGGAGAGGAGGAAAAGATGAAATTGAGAAGGGAGAGTTCATTCCAGATAGATGGTATAAGGGAGATTATGATAACAGTAGAAACCGCAGGCACCATTCAGGTAGGGACAAAGGGTGGAAAGCTGAACGTGAACATGAAAGTACACCTTCTTCTGGGAGATATACAGGGGATGACTTTTTTAGAAAGAAGGAGTTGAATAGAAGTGGGAGTCAGCATGTTAAAAGTTCTCCCAGGTGGGAGGGTGGTGGACAACAGCGGAATGTAAGGATCAGTTCAAAGATTGTGCATGACGAGAAGAATGTACACAGCAATGGTAAGGACCATACACGAGATTACTCTTCTGGAAGTCGCTTGAAGAGGCTTGGCAATGATACTGACAGCTATGAGCGGAAGCAATCTGCAGATTATGCCGGATTGAAAAGCAGAAGGCTTTCTGATGATAGCTGCCGCCAAGTTTATTCGGAGAACTATTCTTGTCATTCTCCTCGCTCTGTGGAACGGTCTTACAGGAATAATAATGGTACAAAATTATCAGCAGACAAGTATTCTTGTAGGAATCATGAATCTTCTTTGTCCACCAGACCAGCTTATGACCGGCATGGACGCAGCCCTGGTCATTCTGAGCGGTCCCCACGAGACCGAGGTAGGTATTATGATCATAGGGAGCGCACTCCAGTGCGTCGGTCTCCCTGTGGTCGTGACAGATCTCCATATAACTGGGAGAAATCCCCCTATGGCCGGGAGAAGTCCCCATATATGAGGAACTGGGATAGAAGTCGTCAGCACGATCATAAATTGAGAAGTCCAACGCATGCTGAGCAGTCGCCACCAGATCGAAGTCGGCGTCATGATCGCAGGGATTGTACCCCAAATTTGGCAGAAGCATCTCCCCTTGACCGAGCAAGGAAAAACAGTCGACATGAATCAAGTAGTAAAACCTTATCAAGTGAAAAACATGATTCCCAAAATAGTTGTAAGGATCGTGAAGATAAGCAGATTCAAAGGGAATCAAATTGTTCAAGTACAGAATCTCAAAGTGAAAAAAGTGTGCAAGTTACCATTAAATCTGTTGAGAAAGACATCTGCAGTGAACCTGTAAAGGAACAGCAGAGTTGCAGCCCAACTGTTAGCCACAAAGAATCTCCTCACTCGGAGCCCCCCCCTGAGGAGCTGCCTTCAATGGAGGAAGATATGGACATTTGTGATACCCCGCCACATGTCCCTGTGGTGACAGATTTGTCATCAGGGAAATGGTATTACCTCGACTATGGTGGTGTAGAAAATGGGCCTGCTAAATTGTGTGACATCAAGGTCCTTGTTGACGAAGGTGTACTAATGTCTGATCACTTCATCAAGCACTTAGATAGTGACAGGTGGTTAACAGTTGAAAATGCTGCGTCACCTTTGGTACGTCAGAGCTTTGCATCAATTGCGTCTGATACCATAACTCAACTGGTAAATCCTCCAGAAGCTCCTGGTAATATCTTGTCTGATGCGGCAGATATTCTTCATTCTGCTCCTGATAATCACCAGGAAATGCTAACTCCCTTGCGGCAGCCACGAGTTTGCCCTAATGACAGTGTGTTTACATTTGAACTTTTGGAGGACCTCCACATAGAGGAAAGAGTTAGAAATTTGTTAGAGGGTTATGATGTCACTCCTGGGATGGAACTTGAGGCAATAAAAGGTATTTTGCACTGTCAATGAAATTCTTGAGAATTTCTTTTAAAATAAATCTCAAAATTTGTTGTCAATCTCAACCACCGTCCTCTTTGCTGAGATATCTCATCTTTTTTACCTTGGTTATTGTTATTTATGCTTGCAGAAGCGTTGCAAATGAATTTTGAAAATGCAAAAGGGGAAGGATTGGAAGACTATGAAGGTACGTAATTTCTTTGTGGGTCTTCTCTGTTTTCATCTTTTTTTTTCATGATTTTTTGTTTTTTGTGTTAGATATTTCTTATAAGGGTTATTAAGTTTTTAATCCCTCAACTTTTCCACATTCCAATTTTTAGTTCCTAAAGTATCTTTTGTCCTTATTTTTTTTAACTTTAAGTTCTCCATTAATTTTCTGTCAGTATTTTTAGTCTAAAATTTTTGTCCTTTTTTAGTCCCTCGTTTATTTTATATTTGGGACTAATTTTGAGCAATACAAATAACCGAGGGACTAATGAGCAAAAAATTTTCCAGGGACTAAAAATGTTGATGAAATATTAATAGAGGACTAAATGTTGTAAAAAAAATTGAGGGGCTAAAAACTTAATTAACCTTTCTTATAAAGATGCTGTATTCTGACAAGTTTGACTTTTTTGTAGCATTGTATATTGTGCTATGTTCAAATTGTTGGCCCTTTTTTGGAAATTTTCAATTTGTTTTGGTTTTCTTGTATTTGGCAATATTGAGGATTTTATTGTTGGAATTCTTCATTACTAGTGTTTTGTCTTTTTTATGGAAAGCAGTTTCTTGTTTTCGTTTCTGTTATTTTACTGCTCAGTCATTGACAAGTGGGACCCATTTCTTGATGTTGGCATTACTTGACTGGGGGCTGATAAAAATGTTTGAAACTTGCATATAAGCATTAACAGGTGTGCATTGTCATTTGGAGATAATATTGTTGAGTATTTTAAATCCCCTTATCCGTGCATAGTGGCCAGTCCCAAAAATGCTATAGTTAGCTGCTATTTTTATTTTTTTATAATGTATTCACAAAAAAAGAAAGAAATTACTCAAAATTAATGACATTCATAATTAGCAATAAATATTCATAGGTGACTTTTACTCAAAAGTAATGACATTCGTAATTAACAATAAATAGTCATAGGTGTCTTAAACAAAACATAAAAGTATTAAGGGGGTTTAACTCAGTTGGTTCAATAGGGTGTATGAGTGTTGTAAACCTCCTGATACCGTAATCAATTTCTATGGATAAAAAAAAAGTAAATACCCACAAAAGTCATTACAAGTTTTCGAGATCCAAGTCTCCTTATCATTAGACTACCATTACAACTATAGATTTCAGTTTTGAAAAATGAAACCCCAAAAATAGCCCCTCCCCCTAATCCTGCCAAAAAAAAAAGTTTTTTTTTGGAGTCAACTCACAGTGCTGCTACGGCCGCTATTCAGCCTGCTATTAGGTCTGCTATGCCACTACACTAAATCACTCCACTACGGCATTTGGATTTGGATTTAAAACCTTGCAGCTCTATAGCACGATATTTAAAACCTTGCCATTGTTTCAAGCAAATGCATTTGGATTTTGGAGTTTGTGTCTATAATCTCTCATGTAGTTTTTTTATCGCTCTACAAAATGCTTTGGTGATTATTTATAAAATATAAGGTAACTTGCATTTCATCTTAGGCTTTGCTCTGTTGCTCTTTTGTTATTTCTCTCAGTTGAACAAAAAGTTTGCATTAATCCTTTCATTCATGTATGGTGGTTTGGTTTGTCATTGTATGTTAGCAAATGATTTGGTGGGTTGATCATAAAAATACAAAATTTTGAATTAATTTACATATTGGAGCAATTAAATCACGCTTTCTGATTTTTATTAAAAACAAAAATTTCAAACTTGTCAGATTATTTGTAATTTTTACATCATATATGGAACTTAAAATTGCAATTCCGTTCATTTTGTTATGCCCATGCACCCAAGACTAGTTTGTGGATTATGTTTATCCTTCATCTGCATAAGTTCAAACATAAATGGATATGCACTTAAGAGTTAGCTGTGCCATGACAAAAGTATCTTTGTCTATGTTCAGGCTTTCTTTGGAGTGTTTCCTGCGTTGGGGAAGATTGGGATTCAAGTACTGATTTAGCATCAAGAGATTCTGAATCTCAGTCAAGTATGTCCTGTGATAAGGATAATGGACATGCCTTCGGTGTTTCTAGTGACTGGTTTTCCACCCGTTGGTCATGTAAAGGTGGTGACTGGAAGAGGAATGATGATGCCCAAGATAGATATTCAAGAAAGAAACTTGTCCTAAATAATGGTTTTCCTTTATGTCAAATGCCAAAGTCTGGATGTGAAGATCCTCGTTGGCCTCAAAAAGATGACTTGTATTTTCCTTCTCAAAGCAGGAAGCTTGATCTTCCTCTGTGGGCTTTCTGTGCTGATGAGCGGGATGATTGCAGTGTTGCAAGCAAATCAGTTCAAAGTAAGCCTGCTTCTGTGAGAGGAGTGAAAGGCAATGTTCTTTCGGTGGTCAGGATAAATGCATGTGTAGTTAAGGACCAGGGATCATTGGTCTCTGAGTCACGCCACAAGACTAGGGTCAAGGAAAGACATCATTCAAGGCCAGCTCGGCCCTTCTCTTCAATCAGTGATAGCAAGAGATCATCAACTGAACAAGATCAGTCAAAAGCTGTTAGTGATCAAGTTTCTTACCAGATCTTGGAATTCATTAACACCCCTAAAGATCATCGTTGTACTATCCGGGAGTTGCAATTACATTTGGGTGACTGGTATTATCTTGATGGTTCTGGGCGTGAAAGGGGACCATCATCATTTTCAGAGTTACAGTATTTCGTAGATCAAGGTATCATAAAAAAACATAGTAGTGTGTTCAGGAAAAGTGATAAACTATGGGTTCCTATTACCTCTGCAACAGAAACTTCTGATGGCAGTCTCATGGACCAGCAAGAAAGCAGTTCGATATCTGGTGCGTGCTCTGGTTTTCCATCAAAGCAAACTCAAGTTGTTTCATGTGGCGAACCTTACACAAATTCAAGTTTATTTAACAGCTTACATCCTCAGTTTGTTGGTTATACTCGTGGGAAGCTACATGAACTGGTAATGAAATCATATAAAAGCCGGGAGTTTGCTGCAGCTATAAATGAGGTTTTAGATCCCTGGATCAATGCAAGACAACCAAAGAAGGAAATTGAAAAACAAATATATTGGAAA
Organism: Glycine max; assembly: GCF_000004515.6. Classification (NCBI taxonomy): domain Eukaryota; kingdom Viridiplantae; phylum Streptophyta; class Magnoliopsida; order Fabales; family Fabaceae; genus Glycine; species Glycine max. The sequence goes on from NC_038249.2 coordinate 39,554,252, forward strand.
TCAGGTATTGATTAGTTCTTTGATTTTTGATTTGTCCACCCCTCTTCCTTGACTATGGTTGTAAATTTTTAATCTTTTTTTTTGGTTCAAACCTTTTTTTTTAAAAAAATATTAGTGATTGGGCAACTAATTTGTTTCTTTTTAGACTAATATATCAGATTCACTAGTATAAATTGAACTCATTTGCTAGCAAATATAACCTTCTGACCAATGTTTGTGGCTTGTCATTTGCTCCTGTGTGGTAGTGTGCCTTAGATTGGTCTATCATGGAAAATTTGATTCAAATGGTCTCCTGATTTAATTTTATTAATTTATTTTCTTGTTGTGTATGTGTGTTGGGGCATGTAAATTTTAGAAGGCGATGCACATGCTGCCAAAAGAGCCCGGATGCTGGTTGATGATAGTGAAGATGACATTGATTTGGAAGATGGGGATGTTAATATCGAGAAGGATGAATCCACTTTTGAAGATCTATGTGGTGATGCTACTTTCCCTGAAGAAGAAATTGGTATTACTGATACTGATTTGGGAAGCTGGAGCAATTTGGATGGTCATGTGTTAGCACGGGTCTTCCATTTTTTGAAATCTGATTTGAAGTCCCTTGTTTTTGCTTCAATGACTTGCAAGCACTGGAGAGCTGCTGTAAGGTTTTATAAAGAAGTGTCAATACAGGTCAATTTATCATCCTTAGGTCATTCCTGCACCGATACCATGTTGTGGAACATTTTGGTAGGTTTCATATATATATATATATATATATACATATATTTGGAAATTCACATTTTCTGGAATATTTCTCATTCTTTTTTTTCCTCTAATGTGATTATTTGTTTGCAGAATGCTTACGAGAAAGACAAGATCAATTCTGTTATTCTAAGGGGTTGTGTCAATATTACGGCTGACATGCTTGAGAAAATTCTTTTTTCATTTCCTGGTTTATTTACAATAGACATTAGAGGGTGCAACCAGTTTGGAGAGCTGACTCTTAAATTTGCCAATGTGAAATGGATCAAGAGCCGAAGTTCCCACTTGACTAAAATTGCAGAGGAGTCTCATAAAATTAGAAGCCTTAAACATATTACAGAGCTAACCTCATCTGTTTCCAAATCCATTAGTTTAGGTATAGATGATTTTGGTCAATTGAAGGATTACTTTGATAGTGTGGATAAGAGAGATAACAAGCAGTTATTCCGTCAAAACTTGTACAAGCGGTCAAAACTATACGATGCTAGAAAGTCCTCCTCCATTCTATCCAGGGATGCTCGTACAAGACGTTGGGCAATCAAGAAATCTGAAAGTGGTTATAAGAGAATGGAGGAATTCCTTGCTTTAAGACTAAGGGAAATTATGAAGACAAACTCTTGCGACTTTTTTGTGCTGAAGGTACTGTGCAGAATTCTTTTAATGTCACTATCATGAAGTTCCGCTTTGTTACTCATGATTTTTTTTGGCTTATTTTTTCTTCGTTAATAGGTTGCAGAAATTGAGGCTAAAATGAAAAGTGGTTATTATAGTAGTCGTGGGTTGAATTCTGTGAAAGAAGACATAAGTAGAATGTGCCGTGATGCAATAAAGTAAGTTCTCTTTCTGTTGTTTTGCTTTTTCCATTGGGAGATGGTGATTATTCTCACTTTTTTCTGATGCCAGGGTTATATTATTGTTGTTGGACACATTGAAATGAAGATGATAGGGCTTATTAGTTTATGATGACAAGGATACAAAGACCCTTTAGTTTGTCTTTTTTTGTCAAAATCCTGATTGAGTGCTGTATGTTCTTGCCATGGAGCTGTTTTATTCTGAGGTGTATGCATAATCTCTACTGCTTTGCAATTGTAGTTATCTTTCATCTATGCTAAATTTGTTGGGTTTGCATGTCTCAGTTGTTTTGCATCCTGATATTATCTTCAAAATTTACATATTATATGTTGCAGTTGTCTCTGTTTATGGACTTGTTCATTTAGCTCATGTTTCTCTGGTCATTCAAAATGTGGGTGTGTTTCATCTGACAACCACATTTTTCTTGTATTTTTTATCTAATATTTATGTTAAATTTTTAATGTGTTCATATGGTTATTACAGAGTGAAGAATCGAGGTGATGCTAGTGACATGAATCATATTATCACATTGTTTATTCAGCTTGCAACACGGCTGGAAGAGAGTTCTAAATCTGTGCAGGATAGAAATGCGCTACTGAAATCATGGGACAATGACTTGCCTGCAGGGTCCTGTTCTACTTTCTCAAAGTATAAGAAGAATAGATTGGTGAATGAAAGGAAGTATAGGAGTAATGGAACTCATGGTGGTTTGGATAATGTCGAATATACCTCTGATAGAGAAATTAGGAGGCGCTTATCAAAGTTGAACAAGAAATCTATGGACTCAGAGAGTGAAACATCTGATGATGATCTTGATAAGTCTTATGAAGAAGGGAAGAGTGACACTGATACTACAACATCTGACTCTGAAAGTGACCGAGAAGTACATCCAGAAAGTCTAAGTAGGGAGTCAAGAGGGGATGGATACTTTACGTCTGAGGAAGAGTTGGGTTTTATAACTGATGATCGAGAGTGGGGTGCTCGCATGACAAAAGCAAGTCTAGTTCCTCCAGTTACTAGGAAATATGAAGTCATTGACCAATATTGCATTGTAGCTGATGAGGAGGATGTGCGAAGGAAGATGAGGGTTTCATTACCAGATGACTATGCTGAGAAGCTGAGTGCACAAAAGAATGGCACTGAGGAGTCAGATATGGAACTTCCTGAAGTAAAAGATTACAAACCTAGAAAGCAACTAGGAAATGAGGTTATTGAGCAAGAAGTTTATGGAATTGATCCTTATACACACAATCTTTTGCTTGATTCTATGCCAGAGGAGTTAGATTGGTCTCTGCAGGAGAAGCATTTGTTTATAGAAGATACACTCCTTCGAACATTGAATAAGCAAGTTAGGAATTTTACTGGAAATGGAAGTACTCCGATGAGCTACTCGTTGCGGTCTGTTATTGAAGATATTAAAAAGTTCGCCGAGGAGGATTGTGATGCGAGAATGGTTAAAATGTGCCAAGGTATTCTAAAGGCCATAGACAGTCGTCCAGATGACAAATATGTAGCTTATAGGAAGGTATATGTTTTTTTTGTTAGTAACAACAAGTTAACAGTTATCTTCCCATAGTTTTCTAGTGTTTCGTCTGCTCTGTTTGTTTTCTGCCTTTGAACTGTTATTTTTCATGGTTCTTATACTATCTGTTGGGATGGGTCATGCAGGGGCTTGGTGTTGTTTGCAACAAGGAAGAAGGCTTTGCTGAAGATGATTTTGTTGTGGAGTTTCTGGGAGAGGTATTGCTTAATGGAAATACACCCATGAAACTTAGTTCTTTGATTATTTAATTTCCAATGCCTATGTTTCTTCGTGCTTGTTCATACTTTGGACTAAATGCTGGTTTCCAATGTAATGTTAAATATTTAAGAAATGATCCATCTAAAGAGTGAATATAAAACTGAATTTGTTGTGTCTCTTTTTACATGATTAAACTACTCTTGATCTATTCTCTGCAAAAAGTACAAATCTATACATTTCTGTATTTTACATATGAAACATAATGTCAAATACCTAAGCAATAATCCATTCTATTCGCTAAAGAGAATAGAAAACTCTGCAGACACACAATTTGTTTTGTATTCTCTATTGTGATTAAACCAGTTATGATCTATTTTCTAAAAATCTAGGTATGTTTATCTTTTGCACATGCAGCATATGAAGTATGCAGTAATTTACCCTCTGATTTGTGCCTATAACAAATTGTGGCCTATTAGATCCTCGACTTATCTAGTTAGCCTCAGGGATTTGAACTATTTCTGAAATTGCTAGCTAAGGTTTTGTATAAAAAACTTCATTCACAATAGATATAGGTGTCTATTCTTTTCAATTGATGTGCTCTTCTGGTTCAGTGTATCTCATGCACATAACCTTCTAGTTTAGAAATTTAGGCTATTGTTTCATATGTTTATATGCTTTTGTGTTGGTGAGGCATTATAGTTTCTGTTATATTGTTTTCATAGGTTTATCCTGTGTGGAAGTGGTTTGAGAAACAAGACGGGATTCGATCTCTGCAGAAAGATAGTAAAGATCCAGCACCAGAATTCTATAACATCTACCTTGAGAGGCCAAAGGTGCCCGTCCCTTCAAAATATCGAGTTTATGATATTTAACTTGATATGGTTAATCCATCTTCCATTCTATACTGATCCAATCTTACAATTTTCATGACAGGGTGATGCTGATGGGTATGACCTAGTTGTTGTTGATGCCATGCACATGGCTAATTATGCCAGTCGAATATGTCATTCTTGCCGACCTAATTGTGAAGCCAAGTAAGTTGTTTGTCATTTTATGTTATATTTGCCCACTTATTCAGCTCCTGATACTAGCTAGTTCTCCTCAAATTTCATCAGAAATAAAAAAAATCCCAAAATTTCCTCTTCAAACTCTAATATCAAATTTCCACTAAAGTTTTGGCTTCCAAACTTAATTGTTTATTTCATATCCCATGTCAATTATTAATCCCCAATTATTTGAATAGAAAATAAGATTTTAATGATTTTATGCAAAAAAAAAAGAATATACTCATTTAGTTTCTTCAGTGGAAGTAAAATTTCTAGGTTTCTTTTGACAAGAACTTTCAACTAGTTGGTTGATACATCTTCCATTTCTTTTTTGCCTCTTTGCTTGGCTGTGGCAAGAAAGCTGCTGAGGGACCTAGCCTATGTGATACAAATATTGTATTTAAATCTATGTATTCTGACTTGAGTTTGAGATTTAACCAATTGACACATTTTTTCTGTATTCTATCTCTAATTTGTCCTTAGCAATGGCTCAGGGTTATTTATTAGTTAGCTGAAGATTATATTTCTATGTTTCAATCCTTTTGTTATGATTTTTAATTGTTATATCATTTCTGCTAATTATCTGTTATTATTTTCACTGTTTTTTCAGGGTTACCGCTGTTGATGGTCAATATCAAATTGGTATTTATAGTCTTCGTGAAATTCAACATGGTGAGGAGATCACTTTCGACTATAATTCTGTAACAGAGGTTTGTCCTGTTACTGGCTGACTTTTGTCTGTTCTATACCATGAGATAAATGTATCTTCAGTATATCTTTGTCTAATGAGTACCTTTCATCTCACGGTAGAGCAAGGAGGAGTATGAAGCGTCAGTTTGTTTGTGTGGAAGCCAAGTATGCCGAGGGAGCTATCTGAATCTGACTGGTGAAGGAGCTTTCCAAAAGGTTTGGACTTGTAGGAAATTTGACTTATAGGTGCTAAGAAAAGATAAAAGGAGACATGTAAATATTCTTAATTCGTCAATGGAATTACTGGACATGCTTGCTTGTTGGTACTTGGTAGTGTTTTTCACATGAAACCTGAAACCCTGGCTTGGGTTGCTTTAGAATAATTTAGTTTCTATTATTGAACTTTTTTTCTAATTTGGTTACTTTATCTGTTAACTGGAATATGTTGTCTGTTCTCTCAGGTTCTGAAGGACTCTCATGGAATTCTCGATCGGCATTGTTTGATGCTAGAAGCTTGTGAATTAAATTCTGTGTCTGAAGAGGACTATAATGACCTGGGAAGAGCTGGTTTAGGCAGTTGTTTGCTCGGAGGCCTGCCGGATTGGCTTGTTGCGTATGCGGCTCGCCTTGTATGTGCCTTCATCTGTCAACAATGTTTTTATGTTTTTGTGGTTCTTTGTGTATCAATTTTCCCTAACATATATGCTATGGTGAAGGTGAGATTCATCAATTTTGAAAGAACAAAACTTCCTGAAGAAATTCTAAAGCATAATCTAGAAGAAAAAAGAAAATATTTTTCAGATATAATTCTTGAAGTTGAAAGGAGTGATGCCGAGGTTCAGGTTCGCTCTCTGTCTGTTGGTCTACTTTCCTTCATCCACTTTATTATCACGAGATGACATTTGTAATATTGTATTCTCATTTTTCATCCAAACATTTAATCCTTTTATCCCATTTTTTGTATGACTCAGGCTGAGGGAGTATACAACCAAAGGCTTCAGAATCTTGCTGTCACTCTTGATAAGGTGATTCTGCACTCTGCTATCCATATTTCCTTTTTCACTATTCTTGTTTTTGATGTTGATAAGAAGAAAAACACTTTGCATTTAAAATATGATCATAGAGGAGAGAAATGGTAAAGGCCAATGCTTTTGGTGTGGGCTTGTTGTTAACCATTAATGACTGAGCCGATACTGTTAAGATAAAGAAGCTACATGGTATGTCAGTTTCTAAGATGGTCAATAATTTTGTAGTATCTCCTGATGTACGTCAAGCATTTCACTGATACACAAATATATGTATTTTGAACTCAAGAAATGTCAACTCTTAATGTGCTGTATTATCTCGTTGTAAATCCTTACTTTTCCCATTAATTTTGCCTCCTGTAGTTCACAGATGATGCTTATTTTTAATGGGGTATTACAGGTAAGGTATGTTATGAGATGTATTTTTGGCGATCCACGGAAAGCACCACCTCCTCTTGAGAAGCTCAGTCCTGAAGCAACTGTTTCCTTTCTCTGGAAAGGAGAGGGTTCATTTGTTGAGGAGCTTGTTCAGTGCATAACTCCTCATGTTGAAGAAGGCATCTTGAATGATCTCAAGTTTAAAATTCATGCTCACGATCCTTCAAATTCTGGAGATATTCAAAAAGAGCTTCGTAAATCTCTGTTATGGTAATTGGTTCGCTCATCTAGTTGGTCTTATGTTTATTTTAACTTAACCTGGTGGAACTCACAATCTTTACAATTTACCTTTCTCCGATTTTCAAAGGTTGAGGGATGAGGTCCGAAATCTTCCTTGTACATATAAATGTCGGCATGATGCTGCTGCTGACTTAATCCATATTTACGCTTATACCAAGTACTTCTTTAGAATACGGGTATGTTTTTCTACTGCCAATACTAAGCTACATGATAAAGTTAAAAATATCTTGTCATTTTTTAATTTAAATTTGGAATCTGAAAACAGTTTTATTTTTTATCTTGCAGAATTATCAAACCATTACATCACCACCTGTCTATATTAGTCCACTTGACTTAGGTCCCAAGTACACTAACAAGCTGGGAGCAGAATTTCAGGAGTATCGAAAGATATATGGTGAAAATTATTGTTTAGGACAGCTGATATTTTGGCATAACCAGAGTAATGCAGATCCTGATCGTAGCCTGGCTAGAGCCAGCAGGGGTTGCTTGTCTTTACCAGACACCAATTCCTTTTATGCCAAGGCTCAGAAGCCATCACGACATTGTGTTTATGGTCCAAGGACCGTTAGATCTATGCTGGCTAGAATGGTTAGTTTTTTTAAAAACTATATCCTTTTAAGTTATTCTGTTCTTGTGTTTTTCATCCTAGGTAGGCTCTGTATTTAGGAAATAACAAATAGGATATGTCTATCTAATAGGATATAGTTTACCCAAAAATGATGGGGTTCTGTTAGCAATAACTAACAAGCTGTTATCCCCAGTAGGCAAAATGATTCTAGTGATCAATGACAAGCAAGACATGTTACATGGCTCTTATATGCTTCTATGAGCCTTGATCAGATCCAGATCCTTTATTTAAGTAGCTTTCTGAACACTGTTAGGAGTGACATGCTTAAAGGCTAGCCCGGATATGCTCTTTGTGATTTTCTGTCTTTGACATTGGTGATTAACCGATTATCTATTTTTGTCTATCCAGGAGAAGCTGCCGCAGAGATCTTGGCCCAAAGACCGGATATGGTCATTCAAAAGTTCTCCGAAATTCTTTGGTAGCCCAATGTTAGATGCTGTAGTTAATAACTCTCCGCTGGACAGGGAGATGGTTCATTGGTTTAAGCACAGACCTGCCATATTCCAAGCCATGTGGGATCGTTAAAATTTTGCATGGTTTGGGGAATTTTGGTCAGAGCACACTCGATAATTTTTAGATATGGAATGGTTCATCATTCAGAGCTGCCTACTGCCTGTTTTAGCTTGGGGGGGTCTGTAATTATTAATCCAAAAGCTTCGTTCCTTGTACCGCTTTTTAGTCATTCTTGTGTACAGTTTTCTTTGCCATTGATTTGTAATTCTTTTGATTGTAGGGAATTGTTTAACACTTATGTAATATTAAATGAAAGTTAGGAAGAAAAAAAAAAGGTTAATTCCAGTCACTGCTGTGTTCTCATCTTCTGTTATTACATAGGGCAGTTTTTTATATACTATTAAAGCGTGCACTGTAATTTTCCCCATGAATGGTCCCCAGAGGTGATGCCTACAAATATTCGGATTGAGTTCGCTTTGGAAACTTACAATTGCGTGAGTGTATACTATACTATAGTAGTTTAATGAAGAATGCTGAAGGTGACGTTGCTTCTATTGTGGTGTCCTATTGGCACTAATGAGGTGGCACTTGTTGCAAACACTGATGCTGGCCTCTTTGTACTGAACTGGCACATGAGATAACCAGTAGCTGATAACCAACATTACGGATGGAGAAATGATTATTACCGACACTAACTCGTTTGTCCTTTTTCTCTCTCGTGTGCTTTTTGGCTGCGTGGTACTGGTAGATGACTAGACGCTACATGGGTGTGTTGATATTGTCCTCCCCATTTTGGGGTGGATTGAGATGGAAAAAAGAGGATAGAGAGAAGAGAAAAAGGTGGTGAGAGAGTTGGAGTGGAAGTAGAATGGAACAATTTTTTTACCAGTGTAGTTTTTTGTTGTAAATTATTAGCTGCTAATTGTTAACTAGTGAGAACTGTGGTCATTTTTTGAATGGAAAAGTTACTAGAACCCCTTTTTAAAACCTAAAGAGAAAGGAAAAGTGAGAGAAATGTAAGTATAATGTGATAGGAAGAGTTTAAAAAATGATTGGTGTAAATGGACTCTATAATATGTGATAATATGTCATTTCTTTTTTAGGATAAACTAATTCAATTAAAAGTTAAATTGGGTCATTAAGTTAATATTTTTTTTTTGAAATAAACTGCAGCGTGAATTGTATTTTTTTAGGTGAATGTGTGAATTGTATAACATAATATAATATAAATAATGTTTGATAGACATCCAAATGCCCATCAACAATTAGAAAGATAACAAAAATATAAAAAAAGTGACAGATTTATAAAAGATATGATGTGATAATAAGACAAAAAAAAAGAGAAAAAAATATATTAAATAGGTGTTAATTGAAAAGGGTGTCCAAATATAGTTGTGATATAAATACAAATACAATCTTGAAAATCTAACTCATGAATGATGAAATTGTACTCCAAAGCCTAAAATTAAATTCATCCCAACAAAGAAAAAACCACAGAGGTAATCCAAAATGCACGACAAATACTCCTAGCATCTAATATCACAATAATACGGTACCAAATAAAAAAAATGAACAAAGCAATCAGTGGTTTGTGGTCTCAGCAACATAAAAAAAAGAAGCAATTTAGTGTTAGAGCTTTTGTTAGTTGTGAGTTGTCATAGTTGGGGTGTCGGTAAAGGTAGCCTGTGTTGATGGCAGGTGTCCTATATTAAAGCCAAGAGTCTCAGAGCCTACAGCCTAGAGGAGACATTATTATTGAAGAGAGCCAAGTCTCCTTCGTTGATTTTGTTTTCTCCACTTCTATACTCCAAACACCTGAACCAACAATTTATTATGTTAGTCCAAACTAATTAATTAATTCCGATTTCTTTTTTATAATATGATCGGATTCATTATCTGGTTATAATGTATACGAGTCATGATTACTTTTTGATGACATTCACATGTCTGAGTTTGTCTGGAGGTTGCGCTGCGTGACGGAAGAATTGCTTTACTTTATTAAAACAAAAACGAAGCAGAATTAAATCGAAACTGCGTAACTGGAATTGCATGCATGCAGTTTCGATTTGGTTTTATTTTTTGTATTACCCTATTACATAGAAATTTCATTACTCAACTTTTCTAGAAAGATGATTTTTTTATGGATTAATTTTTGTACAAAACGCACGAACATGCGGTTTCCGTCAAATGTCGTTTCATTTTATTTTATTAAATATATATTTGTTTTTTAAAATTAAATGACACTTTTTTTATCTTTAACTTTTGATGCTTTTGTTGCATCTGATCGTACTCAGTCTCAAACAACCACTCTCTCTCTCTCTCTCTCATAGCAATTGTACAATGCTTTTCAAAATAAAACAAAAATTGATCTTATCCCTTTATGAAGTTGTTGCTTTCGTAAGTCGTCTTTATTTTTGTTCCCACAATTCTGTTATAACATTTGTCCTTTGCTGGTTCTGGGATAACAAATGAGAAAACACATTTTCTTAAAAAAAACTATTTTGTTATAAATCATATATTGGACAAATTAACTAGAACAACTAATTTAAAGCATACCTTTTGTAGTAATTTGTTTGCTTTCGTTCCTAAGTGTAACATGGATCATCTTTGTTTAGTGTAGCAAATGTAATAATTTTCATATTTTTTTTCATGTAAGAGTAAAAACACGTATTATTGTGCATACTTATATGATTAAATTGGATCATCTTCAAGCAAAATTGTAATTTAGATATTCTATTTTCTTCTTTTAAGAGTGGTTTTATGATTTGAATATAATAGCATCGTATAACTCGTGATTTGTATTCAAGATGCAAGTTGAAAATTAAATGGTTGTTCGTACTGAGAAATTCCAAAATCAAGCACAATAATTTGTTATTACGTACTGGAAATAAATACGTATTTGTCTTTATATATATTCACCGGAAATTTGATTAAAATTGCACATCAAACTACTCTGGGTAAAAAATGATATAACTACCAACTATCTATGCAAGAGGCTGTATAAATAACTAAATAAAATATTAATTTTGTCTGGTTACACTTGTAGGTTCTAAAAACAATTTTGTCTCACACCTTATTCCACAACGACAAAATGAACAACACCTTTAACAATATAGAAATAAATATATCCATCGGTAACAATGTACCCCATCACTTGGTTAATCTATCCTATATTATATTCATTTTTAAATTAAATTCTAATAATTTCTAAAAAAATAAATTATAAATTATAAATTAATTAATTTATTATAAATTTAAAATACAATTTATATATTTTCTTACACGATGTCATAAGAAAAGTAGTTTTATTGTAAATAACAAAACTCTTTTTTCTTTATAATACTAATTAACAGTTCTATGCTAATCCATTACTAATTTTGATGTACCGAATGGTTTATATATTTATTGATCGAAATTCAGTCCTATCTCTCTCTTTCTCAGCTAGCTGAGTCTAAGTTACTAGCATGTTTAATTTAGTTTACCGTTACTAAGTTGGAATTGGAAGAGTACTAGTACTAGTTCTTAATATTTTTACGTACGCAGCTATATGGAGTATAGAATTTGTGACTGTCAACTTTCTTGATTAAGTCTCGTGTTATACTAATTCCTTCTCTTAACAAACCTTTAATTAAAGTTTAAACCTTCTGACTCTCTATTTTCCATGTTTACATGTGTCAGCTGAAGAATAATATTTCACTATCTGTTAATTTGTTATATTGAAAAGTAATCTAGGAATTGAATCATGTTTTTAATTTATTTCTTTTTTCCTTTTCTCTTTCCGTTGATTTTTATCTCCTTTTTTTGTGTTATTCCATTCTTCTTCCTATCTCTCCATGTCGTTTTCTATTTTTGTTTTTTTAATGCACGCATGTATGTGTGTTTTCTTCACCGGTGATTTCTTATGTCATGGTCATCTGGGTTTATGGGATCTTACTATTTTATTACGAGAAAAAAGATTATGCAATATTTTTGTTAAATTTTTCATTATAATTAAATGATAATATAAAATTATTTTATTATTATTAGTGATAACATTAGCTCTTTCATTATTATTCTCTATGTATGATGGGCTTTCAATGGGTGCAATGTGCAAACCATTTAGGGAATTTGTTATGGGTTTCTTTAAGGCCCAATATATCTATATGAGCTGTTTCGTATTGAATTCTCAATCGCTTAATAAAAACATAAGTAAGCAAGTTTTAGTAAGATGATAGCATGACCAAACACTAACAAACTCAAACCTAAGGAGCTTTTTTGTTCTTTCACATAATTTGCTACTAAAATCCACAAAATGAATTAATGAATTAGATCTTCCATATAGGAAATGAAGAAGAACACTCCTAATGGAATGCCATAATTATTTCCCAAATGTTTTCCTTTGTGTTAAATTAAAATTAAAATAAGCTAATGCACAATTTTCCTTCTAAAAAATAGACCAATAAATTAAAGAAACAGATGAAAATAAACCGGCATTTCCTACTTTATAGAATTTAGGAATTTTATTTCTAGTTATGCTTTCAACATTCTCAATAACTAGGAGATAGAAACAAAGAATGAGATAAAATAATAGAGTGAAATATATAGAAAAAAAATAGTGAGATACTCTCTGTCCTTGTTTATTTCGAATCTTTCTTTATTTTAGAAAAAGAACGAGTTAAAATAATTTTTTTTAAAAAGGCTAATTTTATAAGTTTTAAGCTTCTACTTTTTTCTTCTTATTCATCATTCAATGTCTCAAGATAAAAACACATACAATGTCCACGAATGTTAGCTTAAAAGTAACTTTAAGCTTATAAAATTATATAATTGTTAAATAATTTTAATTTTAAACTTAAGTCTCTTAATTTTAAGTTCATTTTTAAAGTAAATCTTAAAATCTAAAAAATGTAAGCTAAACCTACTTTAAAAAAATTGTAGAAATACGTTAAGAATATAATACATAACTCTATAGAATTTTGTAGTATGTATTGTATGTTTTTTAAATTCTTTGTGATGTTTAAAATTCTTAAAACTCGACTCACTGAACGTCAAATATTATGGAGTATTCATCATCACTTTAGCTCTTTCGATTCGCTCCTGTTAATAAGTTATTATGTGAGAGTGTAAATTAAGTTTGCAAGTTAGTGATTGTTTTTTCTTTTTTTGGGTTGTGTAATGAAAAATATATATTTTCGCTTAAATAATAAGGAAAGGTCCCTAGTCCCATACATATACAATGGTTGCCTGATTAAGACCACACACTTTTTGTGGTTTTTTTTTTTTTTTTTTTTTTATCAAAATAGATTAAAAACGAAATGAGTGATTTTTTTTATAAGTAAGATGTAAGAGACATCAAACCTGACAGATACCTTATGCTTTAATTTGTTTGTAGTGTAATATGAGGTTTTCCCGTATTTAGTGTTGGTCAAGCATACACTAAATACTCATTTAATGTCTTAATCAATTTAAAATACCTATTTAAGATTATAAAAAAAGAAAAAAATTACTTGTTTTATTAAAAAAATATTTTTTTAAAAATAAATTTAAATAAGTTCACCCATATTCTATTTTCATTCCTTTATACTTTGTTGATCTTTATTTCAAATTTTAGTTAAGATTATAAAATATAACTAAAAAATGATGAAAAGTATAATATAATTACAAAGTTTACAGTAAAATATAATTATATAATAAAAGGTTAAATAATAATTAATTAAAACATTATTACAATTGTAATTTTAATTTTTTTATTTTAAAAATATATTTGCTTAATAAAATAATATATTTTATCACAAGAGTTTAACTCAATTGATTAAATAAGTTGAATTGGTTTAAATCTTTAGGTTCGATTATTACGGATAAATAATAATAATAATAATGATCTTTTAGATAAAGAAATATTATGACTAAATAAATCACTTTTATTATAGCACAAATATATATTATAAATAAATTGAAACCTAAAAAACATATCATTAAGATACCTGAAAGAATTGTGTATAAATAGATTTAAAAAAGAAAGAAAAAGGAAAGTTTAGCATTAGCAATTAATTTCTTAAAAAATTCAAAGCTTGCGTTCTTTTGGTGAAGTGCATCAAATAAAAACCAAACAAAAAATTAACCATGTTCATTTAAAGCTTGCATTTTAAACGATCGTATGCTTGTTTAATGGGAAGGATTTTAATTTTTTTTAACATGTTCTATCCTTTTATATCAACAATAATGTTTGATTCCTCTTCTTAGCTTCCCAAAATAGAACTTTTTTCTAATTAGTTTATATATATGAAAGTTATATTTTTGGGTCTTTATTCTTTAAAATCATTTTTGAGAAAATTAGTTGCCATTATTGAAAGATACTGAACCAAAAAATTATATATAAAAAAATTGAGGTTTAAAATATTTTTTTATTTGTCAAAACTTTCATTCAATATCAAATGACAATAATATATACAATGGGGTACCAAAAGAAAAAAAAATATAACAATTTTTATTTATCATAATTTATAGTATATTATAACAATACTAAAATATATACTTTTATTATTTCATTCTTCGTTACGTATTTTTTTTCATAATTAATTATATATTTATACTTATTATAAGTAGTCGTATCAATATAATACAAACAAAATTAGTTGACGTGAAAATAAATTAAACAAAATTAAATACCAGATACCAAGAAACATATTAGGATGTTCCCTCATGTTATATGATAAATAAAAAGCACAACACTCAGATAATACTTTTTACATTCTTACTTACAAGAATATCTCATTTTAGTAAATATTTTATTGACTAATCTATTATGATAATTAGTTTTTCTTTTTAATCCATTTTGCTAAAACAAAAAGTCCGTTTTTTGTATCACATAAAGGGAATTGAGGATTTTTTTTAAGACAAGAATATTTTCTTTCTTTCACATGCATCGTCATCGATCTCACTTTCGAATTTTAAACATACTCCGAAATTATGTAAAAAGTGTCTTTCTCTAATTATCTATTACCGCAAAGCGTACAAAAGTTGGATGAGTTTGAAAATAAAAGTATTATGCTACTACTACTACTACTTATTTAATGAATTTGGAAATAAAAAACTATTTAGCTTTTAATTAGAATAAAGTTTTAATTTTTTATGAGAGTTCAGTATAATTTACGATATTAGAAACACCTCACTAAATATTCTTGGCTTAATCGTTGATGCCATTGCTCATGTGCTCATATGGCTTATACAATAAAATCACGTGCCCATGGGATACCATTGCATTGGTTTCTTGATTAAAAGGAAAACAGGAAAAAAAAAAGAAGTAAGAAAACTTGTAATAAGATAGTTGATGTATTGGAAACAGAGACATGGGAAAAAAGAAGGTTAATTTATTTTTTATTTTTTTAGATTTTATTTGAACTTATAATTTTTAAAATTTATTCAATTTGATCCTATTATATATTTAAATTAGGTTAACGGTGTTATATTTAAATATGTTGTCTCATTTTTGTATCTCATTTCCTGTCTCACCTATCATATTATGCCATGTCATTAAATTTGATACATGTATTTTACATCAAATTCTAAAATTGCTCTTATGAAAAAAGAAAATCCTTAACGCAGTATCGCTTGGCGTTGTGGTTTTGTTATCGAGTTTGCATGATCAAAAACTTGCTTGCACAATTTGAGAATTTGATGGAAAACTACATGTCCATTTACCTCGCGTGTCAAAATATGATAGGTGAAACAGAAAATGAGATACAAATGGAGACAACATTTGAATTCCAACTGTGTTAAGAAATTGTATTTTTTCCTAATATCATCAATTTATTTTGGATTGTAGGGTCAAATTTAATCATTCTAAAAATTAGAGGATTAAATTAAACTTAAAAATAAAATATAAGATCAAATAGTACCTAAATAATAAAATAGAAGGAAAAAAATAATCTAAAAAAAAGAGAAAAAAGCGTGTGCAGTACTAATTGTTCAGCCCTCTCATGAAGACCTCGTACAAATGATCTTTATAAAAAGAAATGTTATATAAATAATTTTAGATAGAGAATATAAAAGGTAGAGAATAGAAGTCTAAGATGTCATTTTGAAATGATAGTGAAATTTATTAATTTCACGAGGTAATAGTACTTTGCAATGTGTTGGTAGAAAATATACTATTTGCTTACGTGTCCATATACTAAAAACTCAATTTAGCCAAGAAATCTCACCTATTCACAATCATTTGGCCCACTACGTAGATACCTATAGTCACGCTATTTTATGAGCTGGTTTATGCCCTGCTTTCCTTGCACCCTATATCAAACGAATCGAACACCGGAGAAAAAAAAAAAAGATACAAAAGCAGCATATGAAAGTTTAGTTTGCACACTTCGTATAAATAAAAAGGCTTTTCCCACTTACCGTACTTCCTACCAATCTAATTCTATATATATACTTTATGTACCATATATTCATGTATATTAGTGTTGCCCACCCCCACTAAATCTTTTTGCCCACTCTTAGCACTTGCCAACATTCAAACTAGAAACAAAGAGTTTCTCCCAGAAATGGAAAGAGGAGTAGGCATTTTTCTTTGTCTCTTGCTTGTGACCATGGATATCTCAGCTGGGATTCTTGGCATTGAAGCTGAAATTGCACAAAACAAGGTATGCTTGAAGCTAATTCTCTTTCTATGGTACATTCAAGAAAATCTTATGTACAATTACCTCAACTTTAATGCAAAGAATTCTAAATAAAGGTGCAATAGTTATTTCAATTTTTAACCAATTAAACAGGTGAAGCACTTGAGATTGTGGATATTTGAGTGCAAAGACCCAAGCCATAAGGCCTTCATGCTGGGGTTGGCTGCAGCAGTGCTTTTGGCATTAGCCCATGTTATAGTCAATTTGGTTGGCGGCTTCAATTGCCTTTGTTCTCAACAAGAGGCTGATAAGGCTTCTCCCAACAGACAACTCTCAATGGCTTGTCTTATTTTAACATGGTAATGTGTCACTGCCTCCACTACTTGTTTTAAAGAAATAAACATATAACACCATTAATCATTCCCTAAATCCAAATATATAAAGAGAAATATGTTTTTTTTCCCCGGTAAATTGAACAACCATATTTCTCTCTCTACAAAAATATTGCTATTCAATTTATCGTACAAGAAACAAATTTCTCTCTCCATATGTACAACCAAATTTCTCTCTCCATATGTATATATAGTTCTATACTACCCTTGTTTTTACCTTTCTCCTTTTAATTGTGTCATTGATCAGGGTCGTGTTGGCCGTTGGATTGAGCATGCTGGTGATAGGGACTTCGTCAAATAATAAGTCAAATGGTTCTTGTGGTTTCACTCACCATCACTTCTTGTCCACTGGTGGAATTTTGTGTTTTGTCCATGCCCTATTCAGTGTTGTATATTACGTTTCTGCCACTGCCTCTTAATTAGCGATTAAGTTAACTGGACCGAGGCCACTTCTGCTTGCTTTATTGTTTTAGTGGTTTGCCTTTTTTAAATCTTTTGTTTTACCAAATGTGTACTAAGTTAGATTAAACAAAAAATAAAATAAAATGCAACCATTCTTATTGACCACCCAATTATCCTCTCCACTGATCCACTAACATGTGTCATTTACGCAACTTTTTTTATTTGTTGTTTACTCTGTTTTTGCCATGCCCCCAAGGGGCCCAAACTCACCTTTTCTTTTAGGCATTAGAAATTATTATTGTAGTTAGGCTTAGTTAAAGACACTAAGATATGACTAATTAAACATTACATTGCTATATTAGACCTACTTTTTGTTCTCAATTACCCATCCAGTGATGGAGAAATTAATAACAGCATAATTCAGCAAGTCGGTAAGACAATAGCATGGACAAACACTGGCAAATTCAGACATGAGGAGCTTTGTTCCTTCACCACATAATTTGCTACTAAAGAAACACAATAAAATAATGCATCAGATCTGCAATATAAGAAATGAAGAAGAAAATTCTTAATGAAACGCCATCATTGTTTTCTAAATGCTTTCCTTTGTATTTTAAATTAAAATTAAATAAGCTGATGCTCATAAATTTGCCTTCTAAAAACCGGCCAATAAAATAAAGAATCAGATGAAAAGAAATCGTCATTTTCTGCTTTATCGAATTAATTTTTATTTTTTTTTATATTTCTATTTATGTTTTTCAACTTTCTCCACAACTAGGAGATAGAAACACAAAGAATTTATTTTGAGTACTCTTTCTTGAAACAAAGAATTTGAGTTAAACCAAATTTTTAAGAGAATAATAATAGAAGTTTTAAACTGTTTTTTCTTCTTATTCGTCATTCCAAGTCTCGAGATACGGACACATTGTCTGAAAAATGTTAAATTAAAAGTAATTTTAAGCTTAAAAAGTTATAGAACCTGAAATCTTTTCTAGAAATGTCTCATGGTAGAATTAACAGGCAATTGAACAATTTTGTGAATTTGTTGGAATGTTTCAAGTTCCCTTGGATGGCTTTGAATCACCTAGTAGTAGTCCGGAAAGTCCAGCCCGTCCACTACGCAATCATATATCTCATCCAGTGTACCGTGATTATCATCAGGGTTCCTAAGAAGAAGAAAAAAGTTAGATCAAGTTAAAAAAATTGTTACATGAAGATCAATATAACAATCCAAAGAAAAACATGTAAAAGCTCTTTTAACTTTCTTTACTAAACATGAATTGAAGATTTCCCACATGAAATTTTAGTACTCGCTTAATAGACGAGAGATATGAGGGTTGATACCCTACATCTAGAAGGTTTTGTCATATTTTTCTTTTGTTATTTCTTCCATACGCAATTATAAACAAAATGAATCCAAAAGAATGATAATATATTTCCTTTCTTTTCTGTTTTGTCTATTTTTTGTCATTTTATAACACATTTGTCTTCAATTATTTGCTAAACCTTGAAAAGATTACAAGTTCACATAAATTATTCTTTTTGGTGTCATTTAACATTTTCTTAATGGTATAATTGTAAATAAAAATTATTATCATTAGTTTTTTACAAGATTATTATTAGTTTATCATTGATGTTGTTGAACATGCCTTAGTTGTTATTAAGATAATTTTAATTTTTAATTTGAATTAGTTATTGTGCTGTCAGTAAATAAGTCAGTTTTAAATTTTAAATTAATTTTTGATTTTGTTTTTGAATTATTAGTAGACAGTACTAATTCCTACAATAATAGAACATGATCTTTTATTTTAGTTAGTTTCTAAGATAATGGAACATGATTTTTTATTTAATTATTTAAATATGAGACTTATTCAATAAGAGAAAACAACTCTATGAAAATGACGTTGAATCCAAAGCTCTCTTCTTGAGAGACTTATAAAAAGGATGTTGAATCTAGTTTCTTACAAATTGTTCCTCTTGTCTTTGATGGAGAGAGTTATGACCTTTGGAAGGTGAAAATGAAGTCCTACATGACTTCTAGATTCTTTTAGAGAGTTATGAAGCATCAATAATCACTTTGGAGATTATAAAAGATTTGTCTAAGATCTCTTTGATAGAGGTGATACATGTCTTGCAAGCCCATTAATGAGGAAAAGATCAACAGTTAAAGGAGCTTTAGCAGCGAAACACCAGAATGCGATCAAATATAAGAAAAACAAGAACTTTGATGGAACGAGATTAAGTTCAACATCAACCCTGCAAAAGGAAATTGGAAAAATCTTATCTGCCTTGCCAACACTATGGAAAGAAAAGGGCATCCTCCATTCAAATGCTGGAAAAGACCTTATGCTAAGTGTAATGAGTGTAATCAAATGGGGGCATGAAGTTGTTATTTGCAAAAATAGGAATCAACTACATAATGAAGCTGCAAAGGTTGTTGATCCGGAGGAGGAGTACCTATTTCCTGCTACATGTTTCTCTAGTATTGAATCAAGTCAAAATTGACTTATTGTTGGAGATGACAAGTTCATCACTATGAATGGAAAGGGAACTGTAGCAATTTCAACCAACAGAGATACACAACTTATTTATGATGTGTTGTATGTTCTTGAAATTGATCAAAATTTGTTGAGTGTTGGATAGCTAGTTGAAAAATGTTATAAAGTGTTGTTTGAAAACAAAATTTGTTTGATTAAAGATGTAGAAGACAAGGAAATTTTCAAAGTAAAAATGAAAAAAAAAAGTTTTGCTTTAAATCCATTCAAGGAGGAACAAATTATTTTTTCAATAAAAGAGAATATCATTGAATTGTCTCACAAAAGGTTGAAAGCTAAAGAAAAACAAGAAAATCTAAAATAGCAACCCCTAAGTCCCAAAGTAGTTCAACTAAAGAAAAATTTACAGCTATTGCAAGAGCATACAAACAAGAAGATACACTTGAGGGAGAAAGATGAAAGAATGGTACAGAATGAGAAGTGTTTAAAGTCCCTGACTAAACTTGAAAGCTAAAAATGCTAAAGTTCAGTCACATGTGAAGGAAACAATAGTTTTTCAACACTTTCCACAGCCTCCAAGGCAAGGAGGACGAGGCGTGTTGTTGAACGTGCCTTAAATGTTATCAAGACATTTTTTATTTTTAATTTGAATTAGTTATTGTGCTATTAGTGAATAAGTCATTTTCAAATCTTAAATAAGTTTTTGATTCTATTTTTGAATTATCAATAGACAAGTTTCAAATTAAACTCACCTTCTTCTCTATTGTTTTTCCTTCTCTCATATGTTTATATAAGAAAAAATGCCGCTCATTAAGGAAGCAAATTAATTATCTGAAGCCACTTTTTCATCTCCACTTAGTGATTAGTAGTATACAAGGCTTGGATCGGAGCAAAGCCTACTATAGCTCGCTTTCCACATTTTGCATCCCCTTTGATCCTTTCCGGTCATCAATTCCTTCCTTCCTTTCCATTTGCATTTTTAGTTTACTTTTAGCTTGAATATATGTTTGAATATACGTAAAATGATAGAAACTATATATAATCAAGAAAAACAATAACATCACTAAGGCTCATATTTATTTCCTTGTACCATGCATAAGGCTTCACTGGTTTGGTTGCTTCAAGAAGAACCTCCAGTGGAATCCTTGGCTTTGACAGCTCCATAGGTACCCTAAAATGATAATACCTCTCTGGCTCGGGACAATAATCCTGCATTTTTTTATTATTTTGGCAATGGGAAAAAGCCTTTTACTACGCACTTCAAATAACAAAAACTATTTTCATCTTTATTAAATGCAGTAACACTGCTTACCAGATTAGCATGCATCTTTCTCACAAAGGCTTTGAATATATCAAAGTTTGTTTGTTGTAGTAATTCATCTGACAAGCGGAGGTATGCCATGCTATACATTTTTAGTTTTGGAGGGCCCCATTTGCTAATACCATTTGGTCTAGCGTTTAAAAGGATTTGGTTGTAAGCTTCACTGTCATATCTTGCAAGTGCATTTTCCCCTGCAACTTCTAGTTTTTCCATCCAGCATCCACTAAGGACCTGCATGAGATGACACACAATGAATAAAACTATGCAACAAAGATATCCTAATGGTTAAAAAAGTATGAAAGAATCATTTGTCTATGTTATTTCACAATATTAATTCATACCCTACGTTTTATGCATGTAAATGTAATACTAACAGTGTGACATATATTACTATCTCTCTGTCCTTAAAAATAAAACTCTTTTAACTAATTTAATTCACACTGTGAGTGTTAAAGAGTATGTTATTAGCATTTATTTTTCTGGATATTAATCAGAACATCTCTTGATTTAGTGGAGAAGGAATTATATTGAAATTAAGTTGTAATATATTACCTGCTGGACAAGTTCTTGGGCTCCACTTCGGGCTTCAATTGGTTGCTCATGGTTTCTCATCTCAAGACATGTAAAATTTAAAACAGCTTTGTGACGGGAAAGCATCCTTGCTATGGGTCTATATCCATCTCTACGATTCAAGTTGTAATATCCTGAAGTAAGCTCTGCTGCATGGCTCTTTGATTTATACAACCAGTGGATTCCCGCAATCTATTTTTATAAGAAATTGTTAGTTAATTCATGCAAAGAAAATTACCTTGCTAAATTATTATATGCAATTAAGAGTTTACTTTTGCTGCTAACTTCACTTTGCAACCTAGGAATACACTGTTAGCTTTATCCAAGATCTCATCACCATGGATCAATAATTTGTTGGAATACCATGTTAGAAAAAATTTCCCTTTCTTTGTTAGATAAGTTCCCCTTGACTTGAAAAATTTTGTAGATTCAGGTGCATCATTCAATTCTCCAACATTATCTGGCAGCTCCCATTCAGGATGACCTTCCCTTGTTGCAGCCTCTTTGAAATCATCTTTAAGATATTTGTCATAGCACTGCAATATTTCAGACGTATGTAAAGAAGTTTGAGAATTGAAGACTTGTTTTAATTGGTATAGTAAATATATACCATTGAGCTTAAACCTTATGTTTTATTTGTAGACCTAATATTTCATGGAACTATGCATAAATAGCTACAACATAAAGCTCCAAACTCACTTGAAATTGTCCAATACCAGGGAATACCCACCCCTGATTTTGTGTGTAAGAAGGATATCTAAGTTCTCCTGCAGGTCCAAGCCCTACTTCAATGTCTATCATGAGCTCAGATTCAAGAAAATCTTTCATATTTTCTCTGAAGCTCCTCATGTAGTCGGTGTATAGCTGTATCAAATGAGAAACAATCAATATTAACATCAAGAAGCAGAAAAGTTATCAATTACTATACCTTACAAACCAATGTAGTCAGCAATTTGTCAAGACCCGAGAAAAAAGGTACAGACTAATTACCAAAAAGGCCAATAGATTCCTTTAGGCTTTGTTTTATAATAGGCTTCTTTCAATTCATGATAAATTACTCAAAATTGGACTTGGTAGAGCCAAAATGGATAATTAAACATTTATATGGGTGGGTTTGTTTAAAGTATTTTTTTTTAAATAAGTGTTTTTTATATAAATATTTTTTTAAGAAATAAATAAGATTTGTTTCTTAAAATAAAATTAAAAATCATTTTTAAGCAAAAATAATTTAAACAAACATACTAGACAAATAAAAAAATAATTATTTTATTAAAATAAACATTTATTTCAATAAATAAATTTAAATAAACTGGCTGGTATATGATTAGAAATATAAGAATAGACTAAGCAAAACTAGAGGGTTAGAATCAAGAAGAATATGTGAAATAACATGTAGAGTTTAGAAACAAGAAGAATATGTGAAATAAAATTTTTCAAGAAGGTTACCTCAATGGGAGTTCGTCCATGAAACAGAGGTTGGTTGTCTACACCGAGGGATATACATTCCTTATTCCTGATACCTTTGTTGTTGGTGTAAAAGATATTTGGGTCTAATTCTCCAATTTCAAGTACCCATTTAGGAAGTGGAATGAAAACAGAATCTCCCACATTTCCCCCACATTGGTGGAATGACATTATAGGTTGTAACTTCATTTTGCAATCTTGAACCAATTTAAACAAGGTCCTATAAGCAGACCAATCATACTGTTGAGGTCCTTTAGATTCTACTATACCCCACCAGACATCAACCATAACCCCATCAACCCCTGCTGCATGTAGCTCCTTGAGTTGGTTCTTTAGTCCCGCACTGTCTTGTAAGACATTGTCATTTGTAACGACTCCCAACTAGCAGCAACAAACATAACAATTTTAAAATGGAACACAACACCTAGATATGTAGCATGGTTATGTAGAAAGAAATTTAAGGTTTTATGACTTACTGGGAGCATCACGTATACTGGTACATAACTTGCAAGCATTGGGTCTTTATAACTTGTATGAATCTGTTCCTGCATTTGAACAGAATTTCTAGGTTACTGTTAGAGGTGGATGAAATTAGAGATCCTACATGTTTTTCTTGAACTCTTTCTATAAAAAAAATAAAATTGATTGACTATTATACAATATTTCTTTGCTTGAGTTATTTTTGAACAAAGGAAACAAATTAATTAATTTTCTCTATTTAGAATCACCAAAAAGTAAGAATCTAATAGTTAACTGGTGAATTTGACAATCATGTATGATGTAGAAATACAACACTATAAATGGAGTTGTAGAAATACCTTAGATTCAGCAGTTTCGGCTTTTAACGTCACTCTAACACCTCGTTCTTTCTTGAGGTGGCCACAATCCGATTTGAAGAAGCAATGTGTTGTTCTTGGTTTCCTCGCTCTCTCCACACATATAGCTCCATACCTCCTTGAAATCCCATGCTGTAAATTATACCTTTCTTGAAACTGAAGCGTGATTTTTGTCCCCATTCCACACTGTGCTGCACACACTACGTTTTCCATTTACTAGTGTTCAAAACTAACACTTGTTGATAGTAATTGCACGAACCATGCATGCAATGAAAGAATATATCAAAAAAGGAGGAAGAAGAATGGACATATTAATTAAAAACACTAATCGATGCAGTTTATACATGGACCAATTCAGGAACACGTACACACAACACAAGTGGAAG
This sequence comes from Glycine max, assembly GCF_000004515.6. Lineage (NCBI taxonomy): Eukaryota > Viridiplantae > Streptophyta > Magnoliopsida > Fabales > Fabaceae > Glycine > Glycine max. Next base: position 39,578,572 of record NC_038249.2, read on the forward strand.
TGGTGAGTTAGATATTTCTTTTTATCTATTTCATTACTTGGTCAGATAACGCGTAGGCTTTGGGAGTCAGTTTTATAGTTCAGCATAATAAGGTTATGTTGCCTAATCTTTAGGAGAAAGTTAGCATGTTTAAATTTGATTTTTTGGTAATATATTGCATAATTATTTTTAATTTTACTAAAATATCTGTTAGTAAATATGTATATCAACAATCACATAGATATATATGTATATTCAAAAACATTTATATTTACAAATATTTTATACTATTTTAATTAATAAAAATGAGTGTTTCAAAAATATATTTTTGCCTGTATATAACTTAAATATTATACAGAATTTTAATGAGCTAGAGATATGAATATTAACAAATATTTTAAAATAAATTTTTTAATTATTAGTTATTCTTTTATTTTATTTTTCGTTTTATTGTGGGCGGAAAATGGCGTATGCGAAATTGCTAATGGCCAAAAATGGGGTTAACATCAGTAATGCTGACAGACACTGTCTTTACTCTTTAGGTTATTATGTTATGAAAAAATAAAAATAAAAACACTTAGCAGCAACCACCGTGACCATGACCATGGTCCTTAATTATTTGGCTTTGGCAATTAAACTTTTTATTTTATTAGCCAGAAGCTTATCAAATGGGGATGTAGCTCAGATGGTAGAGCGCTCGCTTAGCATGCGAGAGGTACGGGGATCGATACCCCGCATCTCCAATTATTGTTTATCTTTTTTCTTTTGTTACTTTTTCTCTATGCAATTATATAAGGATTTCCTTATATTTTTTACTTCATAACATGTTCGTCTTTAATTTTTTACTGGACTTAGAAGATTACAAGTTTGCAAAAATACTATTTTTGGTATCACTTAACATTTTCTTAATAATATAACTGTAACAAAAAATAATTATTATTAGTTTATCACTGATATTGGCACACCTTGAAAAGATTCTAAATACAGAAGAACATCTTTTGTTGTTTTTTTTTCCCTATGCAATTATAAACAAAATGAAAGGAGTGATAAACTTGTATTGATAAAAATAGAACATGTAAAATTAATTGTGTATTGAAAGAGTTTCTATATAAGGAGAAAGCGTGGGCTCTATAAGGCAGCAAACTATTTTACGCTATTTTCTCATCTCCACTTTGTGATTGGCATGGCAGTGTGCGTACCAGGCTTCGAGCAGAACCAATTTTAACTCCTTTTTCACATTTTGCTTTTCCTTTGATATATCCTTTACTTTTCTATTGTTCCTTAATTCCTTCTTTTCCATTCTCATTTTTAGTTTACTTTTAGCTTGAATATACGTACGATAATAGCAACTATATAATCAAGAAAACCAGTAACATCAAGGTTCATATCTGTTTCCTTCTTCCATGGATAAGGCTCCACTGGTTTGGTTGCTTCAAGAAGAACTTCTAGTGGAATCTTGGGCTCTGATCGCTTCATAGGTACTGTGAAATGATAGTACTTCTCTGGGTCTGGACAATAATCCTGTAAATATTTGGCAATAATGAAAAGCCCTTAATTAGCACTTCAAACCGACACAAAATATCGTCATCTTCCATTAAATGCAGTAATGTTGCTTACCAGATTAGCATGCATCTTTCTCACAAAGGCTTTGAATATATTAAAGTTTGTTTGCTGCATTAACTTATCTGACAAACGAAGGTATGTGACACCATACATTTTTAGTGTTGGAGGACCATATTTGTTAACACCGTTTGGTCTAGCATTTAGAAGGATTTGATTGTAAGCTTCACGGTCATATCTTGCAAGTGCATTTTCCCCTGCAACTTCAAGACTCTCCAACCAACCACCGCTGAGCACCTACATGAAAAGGCACACATTGAATAATATACATGACAAATATGATAATGGCGGCTTAAAAAAAGTATGTTATAATAATTTATCTATGTTATTTCATAATTTTAATTCATATCCTATGTTTTATGCACGTAATGATAGTTTAACACATATTGTGCATAATTTATTTCATAGAACAGTAATGTGTCTGATGGAGTTGGTTAACTAGGAATATATATCAATCACAAGTTCTCTTCACTTGGTGGAGAAGTAACTAGGTTGAAATTTAATTTGAAATAAGTTACTTGCTGAACAAGTTCTTGGGCTCCGCTCTTGGCTTTAGCTGGTTGCTCATGATTTCTCATCTCAAGACATGTAAAATTTAAAATAGCATTGTGTCGGGAGAGAATCCTTGCTATAGGTCTGTATCCATCTCTATTATGTAAGTTGTAATAGCCAGAAGTAAGCTCTGCAGCATGACTTTCTGTTTTATACCACCAGTGGATTCCAGCAACCTATTTTATAAGAATCGTTAGTTGATTCATGTAAAAAAAAAATTACCCTTGCTAATTTATTAGCACATATTCATTTGATAGTTTACTTTTGCTGCTAACTTCACTTTGCAACCTAGGAATACATTGTTGGCTTTATTTAGAATTTCATCACCATGGGTCAGCAACTTGTTGGAATACCAAGTTAGAAAAAATTTCCCTTTCTCTGTTTTATAAGTTCCTCCTGATTTGAAAAATTCTGTAGATTCAGGTACATCATTTGATTCCCCAGCATTATCTGGTAGCTCCCATTCAGGATGGCCTGCCTTTAATGCTACCTCTTTGAAATCAGCTTTAAGATACTTGTCATAGCACTGCAAGATTTTAGATGTATGTAAATGAGTTTGACAATAGGAAGGCTTGTTTTATTGATATAAGTAGTGAATATATACAATTAAGCTTAATCCTTTTTTGTTTATAGTTATATGTATGGAATTATGCACAAATAACTACAACAAAAAAACTCCAAACGCACCTGAAATTCTCCAATACCAGGAAATACCCACCCTAGATTTTTTGTATAAGAGGGATATCTAAGTTCTCCTGCTGGACCAAGTCCTACTTCAATGTCTATCATGAGCTCAGATTTAAGAAAATCTTCCATATTATCTTTGAAACTTTGCATGTAGTCGGTGTACAACTGTACCAAATGAGAAACAATCAATATTTTAACATCAAGAAGCAAAAAAGTTATAAATTTGGTAACCAAAAAGACCAATAAATTCTTTTTGGCTTATTTAATTTTGTAATAGGCTAAATTATTTTAATTCATGATAAAATACCTAAAATTGGATATGGGTAGACCTAAAAAAGGATAATTGGATGTGTATGTGGTCAGAAATATAGGAATAGTGTCAAGACTTGCCAAAACTATAGCCTTTAAATAACACTTTGAGTCCAAAAACATAAGAATATAGGAAAGAAATATTCAAGAAGGTTACCTCAATGGCAGTTCGTCCATGAAACAAAGGTTGGTTGTCCACGCCGAGGGATAAACATTCCTTGTTCCTAACACCTTTGCGGTTGGTGTAAAAGATATCAGGGTCTAATTCTCCAATTTCAAGTATCCATTTAGGGAGAGAAATCAAAACGGAATCTCCCACATTCCCCCAATCCCCCCACATTTGTGGAATGACATTATAGCTTGTAGCTTCAATTTGCAATCCTGAACCATTTGAAACAAGGTCCTATAAGCGGACCAATCATATTGTTGAGGCCCTATGGATTCTACTGTGCCCCACCAGACATCAACCATAACCCCATCAACACCTGCTGCATGTAGCTCCTTGAGTTGGCTCTCAAGTCCCACTCTATCTTGCAAGACATTGTCATTTGTAACAACTCCCAACTGACAGCAGCAACCATTGCATTTTTAAAATGGAACACAACACCAAGCTATATGTTGCATACTAGCGTGGATATGTAGATAGAATTTATGATTTTAAAATGGAACACAACACCTAGCTATATGTAACATATACTGGTACATAATTTGTAAGCATTGGATCTTTGGAAATTGAACAAACTTGTGCCTGCATTTTATGAGCGAATTTTCTAGGTATGAGAGGTTGATGAAATTGGAGATATTATTACATCAGTTACATGATTTTCTTGAACGTTTTCTATCAAAAAATCGATCAACCATTATACAATATTTCTATGGTTGAATTATTTCGGTATAAGGAAACAACATACATGCAACCATGCATTGGCCCTTCCCTCAATAGTACCAATTTTCATATACATCGCAAAGACACTATTGTTTTATTGACCAAAGTATAACAATTCGATAATGGTAATAGATTACTCATACAATACAATAATTATTGGTTGCTCTTTATTATCAATTAAACTGTCAAACTTTCCCTCTTGTTCCCAGTTTATTGTAATAACAATATTGACATATTCTCCGATCTCCACTTAATTAAGTAATTTCCTGTTGTTTGTGAGCTTGTCCTTTTACGTACGGTTCCTATTTGCAAGGGACTCGTGGTTAACGTTTAAAATAAACAAACATCCCAAAGTGTGGACCACTCAAATAGTCTCCTGGATATATCACTGGGTGTGTGTGGGTCTCTCAAACTCACCCTATCACAAGTTACAACACAAAATACAAAGAAAGGTGGAGATGATGAGGTAGGGTCATTATGGTCAATTCAATTTCTGTTGTATACTAGTAGTATATATGAAATTTTGTTTGATCACGAGAAAATGCGGAAAGATAAATAAATTATTATAATCTCTAACAATTAATGTATAGACGCATAAATAAACATAATTTAAGGATGATGAACCATTAAAAACTCTTGAAGTCTTACCCAGCTGCTAGCAACTTCTGGCCACAGCTTGATGATACAGTATACCACTGTTACTATCATTAATTACTTGGTACGCATGAAAATGAGAAAAATGGTTTACCTCAAATTCAGCAGTTGCAGCAGCTAGCTTTGAACGGCACTCCAACACGCGGTTGTTTCTTGAGGAGGCCACGGTCCAATTTGAAGCCATGGGTGGCTCTTGGCTTCCTTGCTCTCTCCACACGTATAGCTTCACCCGCCCCAGACATTCCGTGCTGGAAAGTGATTCTTGTCCCCATATTAATGTGCTGTGCTACACACACCATGTTTTCCATTTGCATGTACGTAGTTGCACGAACCATGCAATAAAGGAGACAATTCTATGACTCTGTTTGCATACTAAAGGCGCTAATTAATCGACACAGTTTTATATCAGGAACGTGCACAGGACACGAGTGAACTTGCTTCTTCGTTCTTGGACCAATGATCAGTGTCAATTCTTCACGATTGTTCACGTGCTTCTTAATTGGACCTTTTTTCTTCAAAGAGATGAGTCTTCTCAATTCTACTTGTAATATTATACTACCTAGCTAAGTGCTTTGTTAATGGCATACCCTCCTGATTTAGTTAATTATTTTTACAAAAATATCCTTAACAAAAGCACATCCTTTCCAAACAAAAACATGCAAGTTTTCGTTTTCTATTGAGTATGTGCATTCTCACTATGAAACAAAAATATACTTCCATTGTGTTAATTTTTTCGTATGAAATAAATGCAATGGAAATTTATCCCTGTTATATAATTAATTGTAGATATAAATTAATTTTCTAAAACAATTAATTTAATAATGATATAGATTGTTTTTAATTGAAATTAAGTATGATGACAAATATTACCTTTTTGAATTGAAATTGAATTAATTATGATAAAAGTTAACATCTCTAATAATAAACAATTAACTATAATACAAATTTGTATCATAATTAATCAGATTACTATAAAAAAGGATAACTTGTGTTGTAACTAATTCAATTTTAATTAAAAAATAGAAATTCAAATAATTATTAATTAATTATATTAAAAAAGTAAATTATATCATAACTATTTTATTTTTTATTAAAAGGTAACTTTTTCATATAAAGAAAAAAGGAGTAACATGTACCCACATAGTAATTGTACCTAGATCAATTTCCTGAAATCTAATAAGATGAGCATGGATGGTAGAGGGTAGGGTGGGGGGAAGGGGAGGGAAGGCGTTAGGGATGAAGGGTAGATTACGAAATTCGCACTTATTTTTTAAAGCTGAAGTGCACTTAACATTATGGGGTGGAGGATCATTTTTATTGAGGCCCATCCCATCATCATACTAGGAACAAGAATATATACCTAGAACAAAGAAGTGATCATAACAAAAAAAAAATAAAACCCAGAAGGTCCATTCCCAAATAAGAAGCTTCAATCTGGTCCCATACCAAACAATTCACGGATCTGTACAATAATAAACCATTTTTTTTTGTTATTAATATATACAAGGATCCCAGCCCAACTGGATAGATCATAAGCGACAACCCTATCACGAAGCTGACGTGGCAGACATGCATGTCTGTCAGGCTCGTTTCTCTATGATAATTGAGAGTAATTGACTATTCCTCTTTTTAACGGCTCAATTTTACTACTCAGGATCCATCCTCGTTCATAGTAGATTCCCTTCAGTCCAAGGTTCTCTGACACAGTAAAAAATAAACAAAGCTTTATTATCTAATCTAATTTCCCACAACACATTTTTTCTGGATACCATTTATTTCGCCCGTAGTAGCAACCATTTTATTGTGGGTGGAAAATGGCCTACGCAAATAGCCAAAAAAAAGGGGTTAACATCAGTAATGCTTACAGACAGTTCTTGACGTTATTACGTTATGAAAACTCTTACTAGTTAGCAGCAGCCACTGTGACACTAAAGTGCAAGCAAAAAAAGTGACCTTGACCATGGTCCTTATTTGTCATTGGCAATTCTGAATTCACCTTTTGTATTAGCTTTCACGTGCTCACATTATAACACCCCCACCCCCTCATTTATAACTCTTGACATGCACCCTCTCACCACGCACTCTCTCTCCCAAAACGCCATGAGAAAAAGACGAAAAAGAAGCCACAAGACCCACACTCGTCTCTGCTGAAGAACCCAATACTAGGAGAAGAAGTTGTACCAAAAAGGAAAACCAGGTTACAAGGACAGACAGAGAAAGCCCCCACCTTCATCTTCAAATTTCAGAAAGATGTGTTACGTGGGGAAAGCAACAAAGATCTTCATCTTCATTGTGACGGTGCTCGTTGTTCTGGGTCTAGTTTTGGGATTAGGACTCCTTCGCCGCCACCACCACAACACTTCAAATAAATGCTCCGATGAGTCTTGCATTATTCCTTCACCAGCAACCACATTTCCGAACCCCAATTTCAATACACCAACCCCACCTTCCCCCATTGACAACAACCCCACAACCCCACAAACTCCTCCTCAGCTTCCAAATCCAAATCCAATTCCTCCTCCTCCTCCTCCTAATTCCGATAACCCATCTTTGCCACCGCCTCCGCCGCCGGAGGAAACGACCCCTCCGAATCCTCCTAGTGTGGCGGCGCCACCTATGAACACACCAACACCAGGGTCGGCGCAGGTGACCCCAGGTCCTGTGCATGCTATGGCCTAGTAATTTGCTACCTACCTAGCTATATCTATCTATCAATCTGCATTTCGCAATTGCGTGATCGGTGACGCCAATTAAAGACTCTAGGAAAATTGGTGGTGGATCTGAGTGGTTCTTATTATTCTTACTCTATTTTTTTCTTCTTCATATTTTTACTAATGGAACTGTTTAATTTGTGAATGTTTTAATTGAGGAGAGTGTTCAGATAATTAGGGCACTTATTTGTAAGGTGGGCTACTGAATTTACAGAGCCGTCCCTGGCATCTATATTGATTTTCAACGATGACACTCACTTAACTTGACTTTTTTTCCCTTTCTTTCTTTCTTTCTTGTCTGCATATTCCTTTGGTTCGATCACTGTTGCCATAATTACTTACCATGTTGTTGATGAAGTTTAGTAGCTAACGCTTACAGAATCTAATCAGTGGAGCATGCTTTCATCTCCATTTTTTATCTTATCTTATTCCAGTAGCATTTCTTTAACGTTTTCCTCTGAAAAGAGGATTTAGGAATCGGCAGGGCTCCTCCCAAAATACACATACACCTTTTTCTTTTTTTTTTTTTTTTTACCACCAAGCTTGTTGATCAAAAAGTAGGGATAGAGATGGTAAATCGAGTTGTTCAATCTGGGCCTGGGCCCAGAATGAAAAAAGGAATTCTGTTGGTCCAAATTAGTCGGGTCTAGTCCTATGTAGGGACAGTCAACTAACGGGTCAAACTGATCCTAATAAAAAATAAACATCATATGAGATGAGATGTAGAAAGAAAATGTTGGAAAAAGATTTAAAACTATACTGTAAAATAAATAAAATAAAAATAACAAAGAGTGCGTGACAATAGAAAATATGTGACATATATTGTATATATTATATAATATAAAGTTTTAGATTTACACATAAATGACATCAAAGACAAATTAAGAATGACCGACCAATGGATTAATGATAAAATTTAAAATAAAAAATTATTTAAATTATATTGATCATTGAAGATAAGATTATTCAATCATATTTTTTTATTATTTAGGATCAGTTAGACAAAGGTGATATAACATAAAAATATTTTACCCTCAAATAATTTTAAAGCCAGAAAAAGGTGATATAAATTTAAAAAATATTTTGGGCTTTATCACTTGTGGCAGTTGCTGTAGCCCGCTTGTCGCAATTATTATTGGTTGATTCCTCTGAGTTCCTATTTGTAGCCCTCTTTATTTTTATTTTATTTTTACACATTTTAAAATTTCAATAAATAATTTAAATTGCTTTCATTAGTTTTAGATACCCCAAATAAATGCACAAGTCTAATAATTTTCAATTTTAACTTGGTGTCTCCATAACAAATGAGGAATGGACACGTCTTTCTCCAACTTGGAAAATACAGTATATAGAAGAAAGAGTCATCTTAGGCATTGCATATATAGTGCATACCTGGATGAAGTTTGTGTAACCATGATTGTAATGCTTAAGATTATTTTGTATGGTTTAGCATAATTCAGGATCATCGGTGGTGATGCATTGATTTTAATTACCACTTTTTATATGATTACACATTCACGCATACTTATTTTTTACAATGTTAACTTCATGATATAACAGAGATATGTTTATTTTATCGCTTTAGAGTCATAATTAATGTTGTCATTAGCATCATAATGAAACTGTGATGCTAGCTAGATGTGTGTATTTATTAGAGTTGTTCAGGGCAGTATATTTTTAAAAGATTAGTTGAATTAGTTGAATTAGTTGAACTGTAAATCGGTTGTATTATTACATACATTTAATTTAACAATAATTTAACCAATCTATTAATTTTAAAGTAGCAGTATAATAGAAAGTTGTTTTGGTCTTTAATCTCTGATTTAATTCTTAAATCATACGTTATGGTCATCACGTCACGTGAAGAAACAGCATGTTTCAAGCCAGTAGGAAAGGGTTAGTTGGACTTTATTAAGCATCCAAAGAGCATAATATACTAACACGAATGAGCTAATCACTATTATGATATTATCATTACTATTATTAGAATTAGTACGTCAATTTCAATATAGTGATTTCTAGAAACATCACCGGAACAGTCTACCTTCCCAAAATTGTTAGCTCCTATGGCAAGATCCTGCTATTTTAAAACAATCAAAATGGTAAAATAATTCATTTTAGTTATAAATAAAAACACAAACAATCAATATTATGTATTTATCCATAATAAACTATAATGGTTAAACTATCAATAATTGATATTCTTTTGAATACTTACTTTATTTTTATTCAAAAGCTGTATATTTTTCGAAAAGATACAGTAATTACTTTAGAAATGTTTCTAAAGAAACATTTTATAATTTTTAAATAGTATAATACAAAAAAATTTGGTTCATCTTCTGATCTTGTTCTCTGGCCAAACAAAAATATTTTTCATATAATAAACTTTAATACAAAAATTCAATTCTACATTTATGTTGATATCACTAGATAATAATAATTTGTTTATTTGTTCATCCATCGAATTGAACAAATAATATAATTGAATTACTATGTACAAACTATTGAACATAAGGATTAATTGGTAGAAAGTTGTTTAACTTAATTAATACTCTTATATTTTAGAGTATATTTAATAAAAATAGTTTGTAAGTTTTTTTATAGTAAAATAGCTTGTAAGTTAACTAAATATTTATAAGCTAACTGAAGTTTATAAGTTAAAAATTAAGAGTTAAAAACTAAAAACTTATAAATTATTAGCTTATTGAATTAAAAGTATGTGGTGAGATTAATTAATAAGCTGGCTTATAAGACATTCAATTATATATATATATATATATATATATATATATATATATGTATATATATATATATATCACTTTTAATATTTTAATTTATTTATAATAACTTACCATCTTAAAAATTAGTACAATAATTTTTAATTTTATATTATAAAACGTATGAAGAATTGCTGATTTTGTATTATATAAGATAGATCGTAGTTGTTTTGCTTTTTTGTCATATGTTTCTTCCTTTTCACCAAAAAAAAAAATTTAAGAGGTTTGAGAACAAAAAAGACTTGAAAGACAAAGAGTAACTTCAATAAGAAAAGCAAGGTAGACAAAAATGGTTCAAAATTGAAAAAAAAAGAGTGAATTTTTTTCCAAATAATTTAGTAAGGATATAAATAAAAAAAACACCAATATATTATAAGCTATAAACTTGTTGAACTCGGTTATAAAAACAGTTTTCACAAAAAAAGTTATAAAAACAAGAACCGAGTTCTTAAAATAAGTTTGTGTACGTGGTAGATAAGTTTATTTTTTTTTATTAAATTAATGATTTGATTCATATAATTTCATTAAGTTTATTTTTGATTAAATTAATGATTTAATTCATATAATTTGTACCTTTTAATCCTTATAGTGTGAAAAAATTTTATAATTTATATTTTAATTCTCTTTTAGTTCATATAGTTTAAAATTGGTCTTTTTAATCCTTATAATTTATATTTTAATTTTTTTTAGTCTCTATAATTTAACAATGATCTTCTTAGTTTCTATAATTTGTATTTTAATTACCCTTTAATTCTTATTATAAAAATATATAAAAATAATTAGTTACAAATTATTTATAAATTATCAATTATTTTTTATTATAAATTATTTTACAAATGCATAATATTACTCATATTTTGATGGTAAAAATATAAGAACTAAAAAATCACTTTCAAACCATAATGAATAAAAGAAAATTAAAATATAAATTACAAAAAGACTAAAAAAATCACTTTCAAATTATAAAAATTAAAAATAAATTAAAATATAAATTATAGAAATTAAAAGGAACAAATGATAAAACTATCCGAATCAAATAATTAATTAAACCTTTATTTTTGTTTAACCAGCTTATAAGCTAGTTAAACAAACTTCTTTAACTCCTATAAATTTGATCAATCAAGGATGTTCCCAGCATCATCCTTATGCAGCAATCTTGAAGACCTTCCAATCTTAAGAATGGAGTCTGAGTTTTCAGCACGTGTATCAGCGAAACAAATTCATGTGCTGACATTCTTGCCAAAATGGGATCTACATCGGATTTTCCTTTGATTTTGCTTGATTCTTGTCCAGTTGTGATACATTCGTACCTATGGCTGATGCCATCTATACTATTTTCTTGCGCTTGTAGTCCTTTTATTTTCTCAATGATAAAAACAAAAACACAAACTTATAAGCTAAAGCTTGTTAAACAAACATATAAGCAACTAATGTTGACTTTCAAACACACCAAATCTTAAAATGCAACTAGATTCAATATTAAATATTCGATCTCACAATGATCTTAGCGAGTAGAATTACTCGCGTGAAGATTCCTCTGTGTCGTACCAAATTTTTTTTACTATGAAGAATACTTGACGTTAGCAACAAAAAAGTTTAAATTCCCTTATATCATATTAGAGATAATTTAACTCATAAGATTCATTCAAAATATAAGGGTCACGCTACATTCAAGTTGTGTTCGATTCTTTATAAAATTTCCTTGAGGTAAGTACTCACATCAGCTATACACCTTGAACATATTAATTTTGGAGTCAATGAGTTAAGCGATACCTTCAGAAAAAAAAAACAGAGATAATTTGACACTATATGCTTTCAATGTTTTTTTGTGTAAAATAATAAGGTGGCTGAATGGTCAACTCAGCTTTGCATGTGAAACGGTCCCAACTCAAAGGCATCAATCAATGAAGGAGAGAGATGGCGTTTACTTGGCTCCTCTGTACTGTAACAACGTAATGCTAATTTGGTCATGGTGCACTGTTCTAGCGTGACGCACAATTTGCTGCTTCCGTCACACCCTCATAATAATCACAATGAATAATTTCTCTTCACTCTCACAACCGAAGAAAGATAAGTAAACAAGTAAAATAAACAAAAGCCAAAGGAACAAATGAATAATGTTTTTATGTTACATTACATACTAGTATTATAATATTCTCACGCTATTCACTACTCTCAATTGGCCTCAGTTGATCATAGTACACACTCTTCTTCTTCTCTCTTCTTGCTTGCAACATGGACGTGAATTCCTCAGGTGGTGCCTCCGATTGGCTTTATGATTATGGCTTTGATATTCCTGTTGCTGGTTCTGACTTCATGGCTTCAGACTCTGGTGGTTTCCGTTGGGGGCCTCAGAGTCACAACTTCAAGGGTCCCTCAAATATGAGGTGGGTTTGTTTTCTAACTTTCTATTCTTCTTTTAACTTTCTCTTTGGTTTACACTTTGCACCACAAAAACTTATTATTGTATTTCTTATTGTTCCTTAGAAAGGAGAATTTTTTTACCTTTATTAAAAAGCTAGAACTGGCTTATGATGATTATTTTATAATTGCAGCTTGGAAATGGAATACTCACTGGATTCAACTGTCATGGAAAATGGTCCTTCAAAGCGGTAATATTATCTCCTGTGGCTCTGTAAAGAATATATGAAGTAAAAGGTGTACCTCCACAAATGTTTAAGTTTTGACTATTATTGATTGGGTTCAAAGTTCTATTATTTGGAATCTTGACATGGAGCAAGGACGTGTGAGTCATAAACCAGGATAACTTAGAAATTTGTACAATTTGAAGCCCTTCCTGTGACATGTTTTATGAATTATGAGATTCTACGGCAAAAGAACACCCCAATTATCCATACTCTGTCTGCTAGAACATTACATACAGTTTTCATCATGTTGTGATTATAGAAGAGGAAATTAATGCCATGTATGTACTATGGTGAACGTGGGTTTGAGTAAAAAGAATCTTATCGTTCACTTTGAATTTCGTAATGATTCTTTCAATAGCCTTTCCAAACCAATTGTTATTACTTAAAAAAAAAAAAACTTCGTACCCCATTGCCCAGAGGCTCTTCACTATGCGAAGGTATGGGGGAGGGATGTTGTACGCAGCCTTACCCTTACATATACAAAGAGGCTGTTTCCGGATTCGAATCCATAACCAATAAGTCACCAATAAACAACTTTACTAATAAGTAATAACAAACCAATTGTTATTACTTATTAGTCAAAAAAAGAATGTGGACATCAAAAATGTTTCTCGTATGTTTATTAATGTTCATAAAATTGGAGATTAAGAGCGTCTTATGTTTCTTTGTTACTTAGCTAACAATGATTAAGTTTAATCTTTAGTCAACTAATAACAAGGTTAAAATCATACTTCTCTGCTATGCTTGGCGGCAAAGTTCAATCAAGTGACTGTAAATTTGTGATTAATTAGCCTATGTGTGTCTTTTTTAAATCTGTCACCTTTCTCTCTCTTTCATTATTTTCCCTAAATAATTTGCAACTGCTACTTCAGGTTAAGGACAGAATCATGTGCATCTGGCTCCAAGGCATGTCGTGAGAAATTACGAAGGGATAAACTAAATGAGAGGCATGCTATTATTTTGCATATTGTGTGATTGAGTTTAGTCTTCTAAATCTCATGTCTTCAATTTGGCATGATTTTAAGGTTTCTGGAATTGAGTTCCATCCTGGAGCCTAGTAGGCAGCCCAAATCAGACAAAGTTGCAATATTAAGCGATGCGGCTCGAGTGGTAATCCAATTGAGAAATGAAGCCAAGAGGCTGAAGGAAATGAATGATGAACTACAGGCAAAAGTTAAAGAATTGAAGGTGATTTTTCTGTTTCTAGAGATTATTTTACTTAGATAAATTGATGCAATATGGTTATTTCTGTCTGAAATTCATTTTGCTATGCTTTCTGTTTCTCAAAATAATTGGTCATCATGAGATTATGTGTTGATTGTGTGTAGTTCTGATTTCTGAATTTGTGTTTCTTTGCAGGGTGAGAAGAATGAGCTTCGTGATGAGAAGAATAGGTTGAAGGAAGAGAAAGAAAAGTTGGAGCAGCAAGTAAAAGTGGCAAATATACAACCCAGCTTCCTGCCTCAAGCCCCAGATGCTAAAGGACAAGTTGGTAGCCACAAGCTGATACCTTTCATTGGATACCCTGGAATTGCCATGTGGCAGTTTATGTCCCCTGCTGCAGTTGATACATCAAAGGATCACCTTCTTCGACCTCCAGTTGCATAAAGTGGTTAGCAATAGCATCCACTTCTTTTTTGTATGCGTTTTATTTTTGTGTAAGTTATCCATTCAGTCTATTGTGTTTTTTCTAAAGTTACTGGTGGAAAGTGTGCTCGGAAACTAGTTAATTATATAAAATTGTGTTGTTGTTGTCTGAACTATGATAAGAAAGTGCTACATGTCATGGCTACAAAGTGTGTTGCTTGATTAAAAATAAAAGTCTGTTTAAGTGGTTCTTTGCAGTAATGTTTTCTTTTTTCTTGGTCTAGGTTCTAGAACCAAAATTGTGACCTATGTTTCTTTCTTTCTCAACAAAAGAAAGTGCCTATTGTTCCAAGATAGTAAATTAATGCTATGTCCAAATCACGAAATGGTATTGTAAAGGGAGATTATAACGTGTGTTATACCACATCATACTTACAAATGTGCTTGATAGGAAAAATTATTTTCTGCGGTGTATTAATGTATGGGAAATTCCCTTCTATGTGTCCTCTCCTGCCTTTTTCACAGCACCTGCTATAGTGTGAAAGTAGTTCAGTGTCCTTTTGATTTTTAAGCAAAGTTTTGAAGACTTGAAGTTGGTAAGTGGAAGATCCAAAAAGCAATTTCAGTAATAGGGTCTAAAATCAAATATCATTGACTAATAATACATTACATGCTTATAGAAATTATATATCTCCGAAGTTGTAAGCAATAACCAGACCAAACTGACAGAGAACACCAAAATAAATTTCACACGGAATGAACTCATAAACAATGGTTGAGTGAGATTTTTCCATCCTCAGAAGGTTATAAACATGATTAGAAAGCTTAACACTACCACAAAGTAGGCTTGTAGATTTCCTTTACTGGTTGATGAAGCTGACAAGTCTGATGAATGTTGTGCTAGAGGTGAAGCAGAAGCAGGAAATTCAGTGGAAGGAAAGACTGGAGAGAAAGTAGGACTTTCTAGATGTGCTTGGAACAATGGACTTGGGGCTGAGGGAATAATATCTTCAGGAGATTCTTCAGGTGAAGCACTAGAAACTTCAGGAGATTCTGCAGGTGAAGTAGTAGAATCTTCAGGAGATGCTGCTGGTGTGACAGAATTTGTTGCACTGGCAAGAGTATCTATTTCAACCTTCATTCCTTGGCTGCAATGTCCTATTGTTCCACAGATGAAGTATCTTTTCCCTAGTGAAGTGAGAGGGATGGTTGTGGTGCCATCATTGTAAGACTGAATTGGGCTAGTTGGCTGGCAAGAGTCATAATCTGCCTTTGTAACTTCAACCACGTCATGGTTTGGCGGGTATTGGAAAACTGCATGCATCAATGTCAATGTCATTCATTAACTTACACATAATATTTTGCATTACGCTCCTCCGTTATTTTTATTTATCTGTCTTTTAAAGTTTTTACAGAAAAATAAGAAATACAATAAATTTTCTTGACTCTAATAAAATATAGTTGTGTGGTTTCTTATATTATTTCTTTTCATTTTCAGTTTACAATAAGTGCACGTGTAACTTAATTAAAAATTAAGTGAAAAGTAAAGATATAATTAATAAAAGGATGATTAATGTTAAATTTTACAAACGACAAACAAATAGAACTTTTTTTAAAAAAAAATTCTACAATTATAAAGTAACTAAAGGAGTATTTTAGTATCATCAACGTAAAGGTAAAGTTTTGATGCATGCTAAGAGTGACTTACCAAGACTGTCTCCCACTGAAAATATTTGGGATGATGCCCATGATTGAAGGTTTGAGTTTGTGTCCCACCCACCATTTGGTCCTCCAACAATGTAATTTGTGGCCAAGGCCAATTTGATGAGTATAGCAACAAAAGATACCCTGAACATCATTTCAGGAACACCCATATTTGCTAACTGCCAATTAAGTGAGGTATGTAAGTGACAGAGAAGAGTCACAAGAGATGAGAAGTGATCAAAGTTAATTGCTTGGATGTGATTGACATATGATTTGAGTTTATAAGTCTATATATAGAGGATTAAAAGAATTTGGAGCAGAATCTTTAGAAGGATGATGTGTACCTGTGGTTCAGTCATGCAATGCTGGAGTTGGTATAGTCATGCAGATGAGAGGTATTATCTTAGTTGGAATTCAAGTACTCATTTCCTGCCTGTCTTGACTCTTCCATCTGATTCCAAATCTTTTATTTATTAAATTTTTCTGGTTAAGTGGAGGGGTGAGAGGCGTTTGAGTGGTTGATGCCTGACGGATTCACAGGTGTAGAATCTTCAGATGATAGTTGTTGGATTGGCAACAACTCAAGTTTGGCCTTTTCCACATTTATAATTTGAAAACTACTTTATCAAATCCGCTGTCAGAAATTTGTGACTTAGTTTACTTGCACGCAGGACGCAGCCACGCACATCATTGGACCAAAATATTTCACTAGGAAGTTTTCCCCAAGTCTAACCAATCCAGGCAATGATTTTGAGCCTTTGCCTGTTCTTCCCTTGTGGTGCACCTAATCCATGTATCCAACCAACCCATGTATGCGGGCAATATTAAACAATTTGCTTAAATGTTGGCAAGTAGGGATCTTATGAGGAACATCATATAAATGCAGGGGAAACTAGTATTTACTTACATTGACAGCGTTACATTTCATCTACTTATATACAGTTGATCTGTATGGTAATTGTTGTAACTGATAAGACAATTTCATAAGGACTGGATTCGAATGCTGGTAACATCCAAAAAAAAAAAAAAAAACCATTTACTTATGTAAGCGTAATCACGACACCATACTGACAGCTGTAAAAAAAATTCCTCCGTTAACTGTTTGGAAGAGGCATCAAGTTTATATCTCAATGTAATGATTTCCACCATAAAGTGTTAGGAATCACCCGAAATTTTAAACCCAACACTTATTAAAAGAAAATTTTAATTAAGCGATACCGGCCACCGAGAATGCGTACATTTAATAATGTTTCTCCTTCCAAAATTTGTAGGTAAATATTAATTAGCATGTGAAGTGTAAAATCGTTTTCTAGAAACAGGTAAATTTTTAATATGATCTACACAACTTTGTACAGATCAATTATTAATCCAAGTGTCAACGATAAGTAACGTTTACCTAAGAATTTCTCCATTGGGCTACTTCCGAGTCCACATGATCATTTATTTAGCTATAGCTATCAAGTACATAACATATATAACATAATTTGATGTAGCACAAACTGCAAAAGTTATGGTCTAGGGAGCCTCAACAATAGGGTATAGTTCATATCTAACATAGCAACTCCCACGCACAACCCGTGCACCTTGCTTTCCATCACAATAATTGGGATGATCACTAATAGCATACAACATGGGAATTTGAGAAGCAGTATAAGACAAACCACTTAGCAATTCGTTGACTTTATCACCGAAAGTAGCAGGGTCATCCACGTCGTAGATGTTAACAATATAGAACTTGTTCTTCTCATCAATTTCACCAAAGAAGTATTCATTTGAGTACTTAATAAGGCAGTAATCGTACCAAACTATTGTCCCCTTCTTCTTTGGGGGGCACCTCTCTTGAAGCTTTTTGGTTGCTTAAACGACACAAGACATGCAATTTGTGGCGTTGACGTAGCCGCGACACAATGCTAGACCGTTCACTTGGTCCGTGCCTTGGCCAATGGAACCATGTCCAAAACCAGTAGGAGGTACTTTGGTGTGTAACAGCTCAAACAACTGGTTTAAGTTGGCACCATAAGGGCTGGGATCAGAAACGAAATAAGGGACTAATAGAATTGCCTCCTTGGAGACCAAGAGATTGAGAAAGATGGAGAGCATTTTGGATTGAGGGATTAATTGATAAGTTGGTTCAAATTAACTTCTAAGGCCATGCGTGTTTCTACTTGTAATCATCTGTACGTTTTCAATTAATAGAGGGTTATTGCTTTGTGATACTTTGGCCTAGAATGGAGTTGAAATCGCTGACTTGAGGCTAGCTAGTGGCAACCTGATCTAATTTCCATTACTTTTCCAAGAGAGTCCAATTGAAGGACGCACTAAACTTAGTGGAAAAACATTTTTGGAACATGATATCTAGAAATGGTGATGCTGCGATGAACCAGCTGAAGAAGGGGCTTACCCACGAACCATTGACCATAATTAAGATATAATAATAAGCTTAAATGAGAATTTTTTTTATTTTAGTTTTTAAATATTTTTTTCTTGATTTTAATTTTTGTATTTTTTTATGGTTTATGTTGTGTTAAAGCGATGATTTAACAGTATTTTTTTAAAATAATTAATATATGAAATATTTTAAATTAATTTTTAAAAATAATTAAAATATACTTTTAATTTGAATGACCTTATCATAAGAACCGAAGAAATTGATTCTAAAAACAATCAAAATTTGATAACAGATTATCATGTTTTAGTAGACAATGATCACGAAAACATGTTTTATTAGATCATATGTATATACATCTTTATATTTTTGGTGAAAAGAACATATAATTTCTTAAGAGTAATATTTTCTTACAACACTTTTTTATTTATCTTTTTTTTAATCTTCCTATATTTCCCTTTCTTCTCTTTTTATCTCTCATAAAAGATATCCAAAGAATAACAATACTGGTATTAAAAAAACATAACTTATTTATTTATTCATCCGTTAATTAAAAAGCATAAGAAGGTTTACCTTCAAAGCCAAGGAGCTAGGTTTATGTATCCATAAGATTTAAGTATTTACTCTTTGACAAAAGGGTAAAACTCATATATGAAATTACAGCTTCCACCCACATGTCACCTAATTCAGCGACCGAACAATCTTAGTCACAAAAGTAATTATTAGAGACTGATTCAGAGACCTACATGAAAATGACCATTTTTGTAATTAGCATTTTGCGACTGTGGAATTAGTCGTAGAAGATCATGACGGTAAATCCGGCTCAAAATTTTTATATTCATGTTGCGACTTAATATAATATTTAGTTTGTGTCCGACATTTTAGCAGTCGACAAAACACTGTATAAGACACTACACAGCGACTGAAATACTTTGATAACTGCTAAATAATTGTATTTTGATGATAGAAAATAAGGCAAAATTGTCTTTAAAAATAATTATTTAGCAGTTATTTGCGCTTAAATATTAAAAAATTGATGTTTTGTTTAATTTTGGTTGCAGATATAAAAACTGGAGGTGTAACAAACAAAAAGGCCAGAAAAATGGAAGAAAAGAAGAAAATCTGAAGCAGGCCCAGTCCAATACGCGCGCTGAGCGCGCGTCACGCGCTAAGCCTATGATCCAACAGAAGCGCGCGCTAAGCCTGCAACACGCGCGCTAAGCCCGCGATCTAACAGAAGCGTGCGCTAAGCCTGCAACATGCGCGCTAAGCGCGCGATCTACACGCGCTGAGCGAGGGGGTGTCGCGCTGAGCGCGCCTACGAAGGCCCAAAGCCCACTTCAGCAGCTATAAATAGAGAGTCAGTCCAAGGGACAGAATAGACCACGACAGAACCCCCTCTCCTAGGGGTTTCACTTACTCCCTTTTTTTCTTTCACCCCCTTCTCATTGTAAAGCCCTCAATGGCCATGAGTGGCTAAACCCTTAGTTAGGGTCTGGCAGGCCTAGAAGCCAATGTGATGTATGATGTACTCTTCACTATTTATCAATGCAATACCAGGTTTTTCTTTCCTATTTTCTTTTCTGTTTTTATCTTGCATACTCATCTTTATACTATGTTAGGAGTTAGATGTTCGGGAGAGGGTAACTTTTAAATAAGATTTAAAGAAGATATGCATGCATTAGTTTTAGGGGTTAGACGCTCGGGAGAGGATAACTTCTAATAGAACAAGAAGAAAAGATATCATAATAAAATCATTGCTAGGCATAGAGTGATTGCATTATGCCCATGCGTCAAAGCAAACATCTAGAATTAGAACTTCATGCATTTTATCTATTGAGTCTTTGCAAAGGCATTTGGGAGATAGATAGGTAGAATAGACTTGTCATCGTGAGGCATCAGGGGCAAGTAAATGAATAGATGTGGGTAGGGTAGAATCACTTTAATTGATAAAGAAAAAATCATAAACTCATACATCCTAGGCAGATAAGGCAAGTCAGTTCCTAATATTATTTTATCGTGAATTTATCCTTTATTTAAATCTTTTATCTTTCTTATCTTTCATCTTTTTCTTTATCTTTAAATATCTTATCTTTTCTTTAGCTTATCTTCTATCTTTCTTTATATTTTATTTTAAATTCTTATCTCTTGCTTTTAAATTGGGTTTGCATTAATCTAAGTACAAACAAAGTCCCTGTGGATTCGACACTCGGACTTCCGAGAACTTTACTACTTGTCACGATTTGGTGCACTTGCCAAAGTCCTAACATACTTTCACTTTTAACAAAAATATGAAAAAAAAAATAGAAAAGAGGTACACGACAAATGCAGAGTACGTCTAGAATGTTTATTTTTGAAAGAGTATATGGAAATTTAATTTTTCCAAAAAAAGAGAAGAAAATTGTATTTTGTTTTTAAAAATTAGATCAGAAAAGTAAAAGCTATAGCAAATATATACATATCATGAAAGGGCTTATTACGTTGGAGAAAGTGAAACCAAAACGAAAGCTTGCCATATTCACATGTTTTAATACGAATCGATGGATTTATCTTTAAAGCTTGCATATTAAATTAACAAAAAAAAATGAATAAAGTAAAAATGAAAACAAAGAACTATAATGCTAATCCAAGATATATAAGAGAAATTAATGATTGAGAAATTAAATAACTTTTTTTTTGGATCAGCTAAAAATTATATCAATAATATTGGTACGAAGTACATAAACAGTGTATATATTACATGCATGACAGCCCCAAACCTAAGATGTCCTTTACATTATAGAACCCAGAACTTACAACTAACAAAAAAATACACTCTTTTAACACTAAATAAATCCTTACATTTTCATTTTATATTATTTGAAAAGGTTAAAAAGGACCGCTTCTTTAAAAAGTTGTGATAGAAAAAAGAGAAACTGAAAATCTAAACTTGGAAAATTTCTTTTGTACAAAATGTAGTCCTTAAACGCGTGCAATGGATGAGAAAAGTAATCGTTTATTATTAGTTATTGTCGATCTACATTTATATATTATAATAAGTTTTCCAATTTTATAATGGAAAATATGTTGTGTATATTGGCAAATACTATGGTGCCACTATAAAACTAATATACCACGCTACAAAAGGAGCGAAATGGTATTTTGACGTTATTAGTTTATTACTCATGAAGACTATGAGCATATATAAAGTTAATTAATTAATTTCCAAACTATGATTTAAACTATGACTACAACAGACATACTCCTCGAATTTTAAGCATTAGCAGTCTTCAAACTTGAAAAAAAAAAACATTAATTTGAGGTAACCTGGCCGGATTGGCGAGAAGCTCTGCACGAATCCTTCTTTTGCTTGGAAGAAGAGTTGAAGTGGAGCTTAGTGCAAACTAACCGGATAATCCACTTTTTCCTTTCGACAAAGATTAAATTATTCCCACTCTTTTATTTCCGATATATATATATATATATATATATAATTCCCACTCATTCCCATATATATTACAAGAACAAATAAATTGTCCCAGCCATTTAATCAAACTTTTTTCCAATTTTTTACTTGAAGCTAGGGTATATACTTGATAGTTGATACTGCACATATGCCTTATCCTGTAACTAGTTTTTTTTTATAAGCAAACTACTATTATAGTTGCTTGTTGTTATGAGTTACGTACTGTTACTACTGTAAATGGGTTTGGCGGACCTTTTCTTTTCTGCAACACTTGGTGTTTTCAAGAAAGGAGTTATAAATTATGAAACTTTAAGCTGCTTGATTCACAATGAAGCATGGATCGATGTTCTTCTATTTTTTTTTTTTTACTATAATTAATTTCCTCTTTGCTCCAAACATGCTTCCCCTCATCCCATATGTGTCAAATGTTGTTTTATCGATTTCAACAAATTCTTTGACTATTTAGGGGGCGAGATCAAAGGAAAGATTTAATTTTAGCATATGATAAAAATTCAGGAACTAAAATTTCTGAGTTAGAAATACAGGACCTATATTACATGCACAAACATATAAAAAAGGGACAAAGCTTCTTTTAAACCAATAAAATAGTGGATAAAATTAAAAATGAGCTTTAAAAAATACTACACCAAAATAGAACAATTCATTAATTTATTCATGCACTATTCAAATAGCGTAATAAGGTTTACAACTGATGAGGCTCAATATCCATAAGATTCGAGTATTTACTCCTTAACAAAGGGGTATATCTCATAACGGAAGTTGCAGCTTCCACTCACAACTCTACCTCCTTCTTTGCCATCACAACAATTTGGGAGTTCATTGATTGCATCATCAAGACACTTCTTGCAATCACTGCTAGAAAGATCTCTAGTGCACTGAGTCAAACCATAAAGTGTCTCCGAATTCTCAAGCTTCGCCTCTCCAGTTGCATACAATTTATTATTCACATAAGCTTTCTGAGCAAGCTGGCTCAATAAGTCTCTAGTGTTATAGTTAAACGTTGCAGGGTCACTCACATTTTTCAAGTTCCACATGTAGAACTTGTTTGTGTTGTCAATTTTGCCAAGGAAGTCAGTGTCCAAGTACTTGAACATGCAATAGTCGTACCAAATGATGGCACCTTTGTTGTATGGACAGCGACTGAGGATTTCTTTGGGTGCCTCAGAGACACAAGTTTTGCACTCTGAGGCCGACACGTCGCCGCGGCAAAGGGCAAGCGCATATGCCTTTTGGTTTTGGTATTGGCCCACAGAGCCAACACCAAAACCAGTTGAAGGGGTCTTGTAGATGAGTGAGTTGATGAGTGTTTTCAAGTTTGATTCATAGGGACTGTTGGCTGTGAAGTTCTCAGAATTTGAACAGAAATGGAAGAGAGGGTCGGCTCCAAAAGATGTTTGGAGAAGGAGAGCTAAGTTTAGTGAGAAAAGAAAAGTGGTGAAGAGCTTTGAGGAAGACATTGTGGAAGAGTACGTGTGGCTAAGAAAATACTAGTTTTGTTAATTTGATGGTGTTGCAAATGGGATTGTGGAGAATGATTTATAGAGGAATCATTTCCTTCATCCAAAAAGTTGACTTTTTCTTTTTGACCATTTTATATCTAGCTTGTTAGGCTACACAGCATTAAATCAAAATTAGGCAGCGCCTTGACATTTCGGATTTTGTCCAAAGGACAATGCCGTGTTTGTCTGCATATTTGGTTTCAAGAGTTACAAACTAAACCATGAATTTTAATTCCATTTAATCTTCAAAATACGGTTTCTTCGTTAATTATGATCATTCCAATGCTTGATACTTTGTTTAAATTTATTTATTTTTGTTTAGAGAACAAATATTCTCTAAATAGATAATCATGTTTTGAGCAGAAACATACTTAAAACTTATATTCAAAAATTTTAGTTAAATTAAAATAATCACACGTCAATTTATTCATCTTTTTGTTGTATGTTACATTGTTTAAATATATTTTACTTAGATGGTATTAATAAAATAAAATTTAAAATTTAATTATTAAAGAAGTATTTTGTTTAAATTATGCACAGAAAATTCGGTTTGATGGTAAATGTCGTTTTATGTATCCACTGGATAATGAGGGCTGAAGATCAGAAGAAAAAAAAATTAAGTGTGAAATCCTTGCTTGCGGCGCGGTGTTGACTTAAGATCGATCGTGTGACATCTTTATCAGAGATACGAACGAAACCTATTCTCTTTGTCAATCATTCATTTTTTTTTAGACAGGCTGGAACATAGATTACAATTTTGAATTTTGGACAAGCTTCCAGAAGGAAAATGAAAAGCATTTCAGAGATAAAAAGTATGAATGTGTCTACTGTTGTTTTTTAAAATTCAAATAAAATATTAAAGCATAAATTAAAAGAAAAATATCTAATAAATATAAAAGTACAGATTAAAAATATTAATGATCATGAAAATATCCATAATCAATTTAATTAAATTCAAGATTCAAAAATGAAATAGTATGTGTGGGAAAAGTGAGAGAAATATTTATTAATTAATGAAAAAAAAAAAAAAAATATATATATATATATATATATATATATATATATATGAAATAAAGATTTTAGTATTATATATTATCTAATTACATATTGTTATAAATAGTATATTTTTTAGCTTTTATAATAATTACTTGAAATCATATTAATAATAATTTCTAATGAATTGATACATACTAATAATTATACATGTCTATTAAACTATTAATTCCAAAAAGAAGAAATGAAGAAGAACTTTTCTATGCGAAGGGGTTGACAAGGAAATTGGACCATATCCTGCATCATTGGAGACAGACCGGAAGATGCATGCAAATAGTCCAAAGGGAGAGATTCAGTGGAATAAGAGACAAATTAGCGGGAGAATCAGAAAAGGTAGAGATCTAGAGGGGAGAGATATGATTAAAGAAAATGATTAAGCAATAAATGAAGTTAACTAGTCATGCTGAAGTCATTAAGAATGAATTGGCCAAGTGGCAAGGAGTATATAAAAACAGATTAGGGAGAAAAGTGGAAAAGAAAGATGAGAAGAGTGAACAATTAATGGAGAGGAATATGGAAATAAAAAAGATGCAATGTTTGAATATGTGGGAAGAGTCATTGAGCCAGCTGGAATTTAAGTTCTCGTTTCAAATAGAAGGATATATACTTAATTTTCGGTGTTGTTTTCTCAGCTAACATGCAAGTTATTCTCGTTTGTAATGGCATGCATGGATGATCGAGGCTGCATATAGATATATTAACATGCCAGAGACAGATCCTGTAATGTATTAAAGGGAAGTTGGAAATTTTATTTTACATATTTATTTAAATATTTAATTTTTAATAATTAAACATCAATAAATAATAATTTTAATAAAAATATTTATTATTAATTTTTGTGTAAAACTAGAGATATAATTCACTATTAAAAAAATATTGAGTAAATATCAATTTAAAAATCTATTTTTCTTATATATACATATACATATTTTTTATTAGTATTTCTTAGAAAAAAAATTATTATTTTTTATATATACACAAAAGATCCGTTTGACTTGCTTAAATTTAAGGAACTACCTAAGACTTATAAATATTTTTATTCTACATTTGATTTTTAAAAAAATTTAGATAACACAAATTAATGATATAAAGACATGACAAAAATTATATTTCTTGTTATTCACAGAGTTATAAAATAACTTTTTATCTTAAATACAAAACATTCAAAAGAGAGACATTCTTTGCCTCTATCTTATGTTGTCAGATTAA
Organism: Glycine max; assembly: GCF_000004515.6. Classification (NCBI taxonomy): domain Eukaryota; kingdom Viridiplantae; phylum Streptophyta; class Magnoliopsida; order Fabales; family Fabaceae; genus Glycine; species Glycine max. Next base: position 39,604,299 of record NC_038249.2, read on the forward strand.
CTATAATAATCTTATCATAATAATCTTATCATGTGATATATTTTAAATTTATATTATTTATTAGTTAATTTGTTTATAATGATATAAATTATATTAAAATAATTAATATTAAAAATAATATTTTATATTATTATGTTTGTATTGTCTATTATTAATCAAACATTATACAAAATAAAAAATTATGATGTAACTCAAATATTTGTCTTATATTATTCTATTTGTTATTGCATGATAAACGCAAACAAAGAGTTTTAAAGAATGGGAGGCTAAGACTTTTGTTTGTCCCGTTTGAATTCGTCCATGCGTGTCAGCATATATGGTTGCAGGACACGCTCGGCAAACTGGTGTATGATATTTATGCACTCAAACCACATTTCGTTTATTTTTTGTTTGGAAAAGAAAGACAAAGTAAAAGAAGGAAATAGGAAGTCACATGCAGTGATTTGATTTGGTATTTTTCCCAGAACTTATAGGTGCATCACTATATATATATATAAACATTAAGAATATAGCATTTTTAATTAATTAAACAGCAACAGCCTATAAAAATATATATTTATGTGTAAACGAACAAATTCAATACATAAGATAATACAACAAGGAAGTAATATAAGATACACACATACGTATACACATGCAACGTATGTATGTATGTGTACATGGACTTCATATATTAGTTATACATATATGGATAAATCTTCATTTGTCATCCTCAACGTAGTAAGTTCTATGCTTTGACAAATGGATAAATCTCATATCGGATGTTGCAACTTCCAGCCACAACTCTTCCTCCCTCTTTTCCATCACAACAATTAGGGAGTTGGCTAATTGCATCATCAAGACACTTGTTACAATCACTGCTAGAAAGGTCTCTGGTGCACTGAGTCAACCCATAAATATCCTTTGATTCTCCACCAATCTTTAGCTCTCCACTTGCATACATTTTAGGGCTCAAAGAAGCCCTATAGGCAAGTAAGCTCAACAACTCCTTGGTCATGTAGTTAAACATGGCAGGATCACTCACATTTCGCACGTTCAACAAAGAGAACTTGTTTGTGTTGTCAATCTTGCCGAAGAAATCAGTGTCTAAGTACTTCAACATGCAGTTGTCGTACCATATGATGCCGCCTTTGTTGTATGGACAGCGACTGAGGATTTCTTTGGTTGCATCAGAGACACAAGTTTTGCATTCTGATGATGACACATCGCCACGACAAAGAGCAAGACCATATGCTTTTTCGTTTTGGTATTGACCAACTGAGCCAACACCAAAACCTGTTGAAGGTGTTCTGTATATAAGCGAGTTGATGAGTGTTTTCAAGTTTGATTCATAGGGACTGTTGGCTTTGAAGTTCTGAGAACTTGAACAGAAATGGTAGAGAGGGTTAGCTCCAAAACATGTTTGGAAAACAAGAGCAAAGATTAGCAAGAAGGTTACGGGAGAGCTGAGCTTTGAGGAAGACATAGTGGCCGGAGTTGATAAAGGAAACTTAGTTTTTAGTTTGATGGTTCTTGTTTGGTACGTAGAGGTTAATATATTGGCCTCAATTTAAGGTGAAAACCTCTAGTTTTGAGTGATAAAAAATATTAAGAGGTTGACCCTTTCTGTTGATTTTTTCGGCTATGTAATTACCAAGTACACAATTTGACGCGACAGTGTCAAGAATAAGGTTTCTTACTTTCGTGGATAACTTAATATTCTCACCGCAGCTGAGCATGATGAGCCATTTCAACTCGTTTTGATATTTTAGAAATGATGGAAAATTATGAAGGCAAACTAGCTAGTATATCATACGTGTTGGAAGTTTTCCAATATCTCAAAAGGAAAGGAAAGATAATGGTTTGACCAAGAGTGTGTGCTTAGGTGAAGGTGTGTGATTCTGCCCAAATCCCAAATTCCCAATCATAAAAAATCATATTTCGTAAAAGAGTAGTTGGCGTTGGTTCTGGAAAATGCCCAGTCCAAAACGGCCTCCTCAAACAATATTATTTCATTAATAGGAATCCATTGACTAGATAAATGGTGTGCCAAGAAATGAATACAATTGAGCTGTCAGTGAATTATCATTTCTTGGCCCAATAAATAAAAACTTTAAAGGCTTAGATTTATTAATTTTATTTTCATTTATACGGTGTTTAAAATTGTTTTTTTTATCAACTTTATTTTGACAATTTTTTTTATCAACTTTGTTGTAGCTTTTTACACATACGGATAAAATTCTACTTATTTAATGTCTATCATAATAGAAAAAAAATAAAATTTTAAAATAATATCTCATGTGTGTATTTTACATAAAAACTCCATTCCATGAATATAAATTAATTACTTATAATTAATTTTAAACAAAATTAATCAATTTAAAATTAACTCCTACAATATTATTGTAGTACCTCTAGTCCTTTGTATTAGAAGCAAATTGGTGCATTTTTTCAGTCTTTTATATAAGAAATATAGACCTATTTTTTCATATAAATTAATTACTATTTTTTATATTCTTAATTTAGTGTGAAGTATATTAATTTTAAATATTCATTTATTCTTCATACAAGTGTGGATGCATTCATTAAACGATTAACAATATGAATAAAACTCATTTGATGGAAGAAATTAATCCTCTGATTAAATATAATCACAACTTAGAGTCCATGAATATTTTTGGATTAAAATTTGAATTATTAATTTTTATTGATGTTGAGGAATTATTTATTTTTTTCTTAGAAATCAGTAATATTTTTTTTGGATCTTCAAACATTGAATTTTATGACCCAAAAAAGTAAAATTCTAATTAAAAAATATAAAAACGAATTTTATTAGGTCCAAAAAATCCAACCACCATAATTCTTGGATAATTCTTTAACATGCCCCATTTTTAGTTTGGTAGACTCCATTTTTGTATTACGGATTCTGCAATTAGCATAATTCTTGCCCAAAGAGACATGTAAACCATCCAACCCAGCAACTAACAAACCGAATAGCCCAACGGTTGGTAGCGGCCCAGCATACGACTGATCTTGACTCTCTCACGGTCTCACCCCCTCCCCCGCCATTGATGATGTATGCACGCTGAGATGTGTCAAAATGCTAATAATGTGCTATCACTTAGATGTACAAACTAGTAAGAGCATTTAAAACGTTTAATTTTTTAAATCACTTGTTTATTATAATTTTGTGGAATCTTATAATTTGACATAGATTTAAATATTCTATACCAAATATATTTTAATGTTAAGATTATTGAAATGAGTGATTAACTTAATTTTACCGATCATATAATATTTAACAAAATATTCTATCTTATGGTATAAATTTGTTTGTTAACTAATAATTGTTCATATAAGCAATGCCATGTAATGTGTTCTAATGAGAAAAAAATGTTAAACATCGATTGTTTAGAATTAAATAATTTTTAAATCAGCTAGAATATTATGTAAGTGGGAAATCACAAAATTCATAAATAATATAGGGATTAAAAATGAGATAGGGGTTCTTTAAGATTCTAAAATATGGTGTTTTCATTAAAGATGTTCTAAGTAATAAATATATCTCGCATATAAGCACGGACAAGCTTAATCACCACTATTATTCCCCATCTCTTAATGCTAATAGCTGCATTGCTCAACCTTTAGATAGGAGGAGGAAATTAAATTACATACTAATTACATCACTAAATCATTAATTTTAACAAGTTACGAAGTTGCTCTACAACTACAAGCATCCATGAAAAATTGAATTATATGATCAATGATGCCCTTATAACCATCTTATGACATGCTCTAGTAACGTTTTTCTATATGATGCATTTTGCTTGGGTGTATAAAGACAGATTTAACATATACTTCTGATTTCTGATAATCTTTCATTGCATGCTAATCAATTCATCCTCTTTGCATTCCCTTATTGCAATCTCCATTTGGTCAGAAACGCTAGAGGGCAACACATCACAACAGTGCCTTCTTTGAGCCAGCAACTGAGTACAAATTAAAGAATATTAGTTTATATATAAGTAGTGCTACCAATTCAAATTCATCTCCTAATTGCCCTGAAGAAAGAACAATGTCTAATGAAAATTACCTGTTTGATGCCAAGCTCTAGCTTACTTGAGGCCACTCTGATAACTTCAGGTGCCACATTGGATGAGCAATTTTGGATAGATTTCCGGTAATTGCTTATTATTATGCCATCTTCACCACGGGACAAATTTTCCAAATAGAATATGGTGGGCCTTCTACATGGGTCAGTGTGAAGTTCTTTGGTGTCAAAAGTAAATTGGTCTGCCAAAGCAGTTCCTCTGGTCCAGTGCTTGAATGTTTTTTGAACTCTGACAACATCTGGCAAAGACAAATGGTTATGGAACACTTGGGCAGCATAGCCCCAAGACACCGAGATTGTCCATGACAACCGTTTGTCATAACAAACTGTTTGTTGTAGAAGCCTCTGGGAATCAACTTTAGCCGCTTCATATAAATGTTGTAGAGCTTTTATGATTGTCATGTTGGGAAAAATTGGATCAATGTTGTCCAAGTGATGCAGGGACAACAAGGGTGTTAATGGATGTGCAGCCAATAGGCCAAAGGCATTTCCCCTTAAATCAACCTAATCCAATTTCAGTCACAAAACAGAGGATTAATATTAGAGTAAATAATAAATGCACCATTTATGTACGGTAAATTTGTTTATTTTTATAATATTAAAGATTTAAAATAAAAACTGTATAGGACCCACGTTTTGGAAGCAATATCAAAGTTTTGGAAGTATTTGAAACATATCACAACATAAATTATTATGTAGTTGAATATCATCAAATGTTTTTAGTTTTGACCAATTTGTATGAGACATATTCAAAATTTTCAATTTGCTAAAAAAAACTTTATAACACTCAATTATTTGTTCATTGTTTCTTACAATATCAAGAAATATAACTAAAACCCTGACGATAAATTGAAATCTCAAGAATAATAATTATTTCAAAAATTATAAAAAAAAATATTTTTAATTTATTAACTGTGTAAATACCGATAATGCAAATGTGTGTGTATATATATATATAGTTGTTACCTGGTGAAAACCGGGTTCATGTGTTAATCCTACACCTAGTTCTGTTATGCAAGCGTAGACCCTGGCATCACTTCCATACAGTTCTGGGTACCTTTCTATGCAAGAATCAAAGACCTTGACCAAGACTGTTGCCAGAGACGAACTGATAGCAAAACCGGCCCCACCAAATCCCATTCCAAATCCAAAAAACCATGTCTGCTTATAACTCTCGGAGTTAGCACCAACGTAGTACCAAAGCCTGTGATCATATTTGCAGAGCGTTTTGACCACATTCTGAGGGAAGAAGAGCGTGTCATCGTCCCCAAACACGTACCACCTAATATGAGAATGGTTCATCCGTGCCACTGTCTCCTTCACCACACGCGCCACACGAATTGCTGATCTCATTCCCCCTCCCCAACCACTGTAAGTGTAGCGAAACCGTGAAGTGTCTTGGGAGACACAGAGAGGAGGAAGGGTACTGGCATTGTTGTTGTTATCTTTGTCTTGTGGAAGTGTATCCACGAATACGCATCCTCTCATTGTTGTGTTGCGTATGGTGTTCCACCAGAGCTTCACGTATTCCTTCCTCTTAGGCCATGAAGACCGACTTGAAGCAATTCCAAACACAAGATGGTCAAGGGTTGTGGTGGTTTTAGATTCATACACATTATGTGATGAAGAATGCAAGTTTTCTAGCTTTGATGGTGTTCCTAATAGTACCACTGATACGAGGATATAAATGGCACAAAATGAAGACGAGACTAAAACCAAGTTTATCAGAGTTTGGGTTGTGGCGATTTTGTGAAGTGACTGCATCACGTTAATATTTCAGGGAATTGGGTGGTGTAGTTCTGCAGATTCAATTCAGATTGATTTGATGATGTGAAATGTGGGAAAAGGTTGTGCGATACAACATTTCATACAGTTAAATAAATTGATACCGCGCGTAATCTGCGGCGTACGAAAGCTGGAGCAAACTTTAACTTTATTGATGGCTTTTAAAGGCAACTACTACTTTGTTCAAATGAAGCAATTCTTGCGTGTATTCCTTCTTCCTCAATGTGTATTTCACGAGGTTGGTCTGTGCATGCCCAGAAGAAACTGAAGCGCTTGTTCCAATGAGGGGTCACACTATTTGTGAAGATCATTTCGAGATCCATTCAAGTCAACTAATTAATGGGGAAGGCCAACTTTGAGTAAATGGAAAAAAAATATATCATGCGAAATAATTTGTTAATTATTATACGTTGGTTTTAGATATTATGCTAGGATTCTATTCAGTAAAACTCTTAATTATATCGGTGGGAGTAAAAATTCTCTAAAATAGAATGGTAAAGTAACAATACTATTAGGTTACGTAACATTTAAACTTATCTCGAGTATACAATCCTCTAACGTAGAATAATAAAGTATTTAGTAAATAAAAAACTAAAATATATTTTAGGTTCACACTGATCCAATTTTATTTTAAATTTTTAATAAACTTCTTTTTTTATGTTTGATCTTAATACATTGAATTTTTTGTTGTTTTAGATTTCTATTATTAGGATTTTTCCAATAATGTGTCCGTTAAAAAAATTAAAACGGTTTTTAAAATTGTCAATATTTATTTTAAAATTCAAATTATAATTTCTGACTTTTCGTAATCTCCATAATGAATTAAAGGAAAAAAAATTAACGAGATCTCCTGATTCAAAGTTCTCTAAACTCAAGATGTCTATAATCAATTAAAACAAAATAAAACACAAAATAAATATTTTTTTTCTCCAATTCAATATCTCTACAAACAATTAAATAAATAAAAAATTGATAAAGAAAAACACTCAAACCCTTAGTCCTTTCTCTCCTGTTCCTAATCAAACACACAAAAAAAATTATTAGTGAACTAAAATAAAATTAGATGACTATAAAAAATCTAAGCATATTTTAGGCTTAGTAAAATAGTAAGATTATCAACTAAAAAAATATGATTATTAGTTTGAAGAAGGCTACAGTGAATCACCTTTTACCACCATGGATCATTATTATATTTAACCTCAGGATAAATCATGTTATTGTAGGATTGTTCCATTTTACAAGTCAATTTTATTTAACTTCAAAATATTTTTTTTTAGCATAACAGGACTGCTTTTGTAGTGATTTTTTTATTTTATAAGATTTTAACTCAAAATATTACTGAGAGAAGCCAAAACATATATTAGTTTAATTCATTTTTTATTCTACTTTGAAATAATTATTTTATGAAATACTAGTACAATTATTTATAGGCTAAAATATAATTTTAGTCTCTTATTTTTTTAATCCACAAATTTTATTTATCAAAGTGAAAGAAACGATTAAAATGAAATTTTTAAAAACATAAAAATTAAAATAAAATTCCTAAAACTGAATGTATAAAAAAACATAATAAACTAAAAGTGATGTAGCACTGTTTAGGGAAAAAAAGTTGAAAATAGTAAATCTATCCGATCCCAAATTTGTTTCCACTGAATGACTATATGCTCAATCAGTTTAAGAGTAAAACAATTAAAGTTTAAAGTTTTAAGCGTAAAAAAAAGTATTTACTATCAATTTTTATAAAGCCAAGAGACCTCATATTAAAAAATTCATCTATGTTGATAAAAAAAAAACCTATTATTTAACTATCATATTATAAAATAAAATATTTCTCTTTAATTTTATTTTTATGCTTCAGTTTGGGCCGGGCCGACTCTGCCGAAATGGTCGAGTTTTCCGGTCTGTGAGTTCACCCTCTTCCTTTGATTTTTATTTTTGTTCACTCCCTCTTTTTTCTCGCGCTTCTCTTATTACTGTTAATGTACAAAGTGAATAATTACAACAATGAGCCAAGGTAACTAATGAGTTCACCCTCGCGTTTCTCATGTTCTGTATTATGGTTGTTTGAAAATCATTATTAACTATTGTACTGCACTTATATACCCTAAACTTGATATAGTATTTTAATCTAAAACTTTAAGGTTTAGGTGTTTTTTTAGTTTACATGATATTCAACTGTTTTATTTTGACTTGATGAAACTTCATCTTCCAATAACTTCCCTCTCAAATATGAATCTCTTTCATATGGTAACTTCTCCTCATGTAAAAATCATCATCAATGGGTATTTCATTATAGTCATTAGAGCCCAAATGCTCTAGGTTCTATTATTTTGTATGTTGTGTATGGTATAGTTTAGTATGAACTCAAAAGTTTGATATGATTCCCAAAGTTTGATATTTTTGTATGAAAATATTGATAGGAATCAGATGCCTAGGTTGCTAATAGGTATATGGTATCAGTAGAGCGTTACAGACTCTGTTGTAAGTTGTAACATAGAGGTGTCTGTGTATTCATGTGGTTTTTCTGTTTGCAGAGGCAGTGCCTATGGTTATTTCAATTGTCACTATGATGTTTCATATAGTAAATGAGATCATTTTTGGATTCTGATATTTGTATTGCATTAGTTTCCTTATTATTTCTCTATTTAAATATGGCATTTGCAGAATGGTGTTGATCTTATTCGTGAAGCTATTATTGAGCGGGAACTTGAAATGATTGAATACAAAGAAAACGAAGCACTTTCTCTCATGAAAAAGGTATGTTTTTGTTGGGGTAACTTCCTGTTCTAGTGATTGAATTGTATATTTAATTCAATTTATTTTTCTTCTGTGTCTAAATATTGAATTGTATATTTAAGTTAATTTTCTTTTCTGTGTCTAAATAATTGTGGTTATTTTCAATATATGAGCTGTGTAAAGCTTCTTTAATTTGCATTTGATTTATTGATTGTGATTTATTGTCCCGGTTTTCGATGCTAATAATGTAGCATAGATGAAGATGATAGATGATGGCTTTGAGCAGAAAGCTAAAGAAGTAAAGAGCGAAAAAAACAGAGGCTGAGAATGTTAGCAGAGAAAGGATTGTTAAAGAATAAAACTAAAAAGAGAAAACGAAATAAAGAATTTGCCGAGGAAGGGAAAGGACCCAAACTTTGAATTAAAAGGGGTCATAGGATATGATAGGGAAGTTCCTTTGGACATAATAACTTCTTTAAGTTCACCCATGTATAGGTTCAACATCAAGAATGCAGTTCTCGGCTCAGTTTTATTCTATTTTAAGATATTGCATGTCTAGATACATCAATAGCGTAGCACGTGAAACAAGTAGCTAGTCACTCCCAGGAAGCATTATCGTTTTAATGCAGGATGCTAGTCAACTGCAGAATTTCTTGTAAGGAGTTAGAGCATTTGAGTAATTTTTTGGCCACAACAATTAGTAATGTTTGGAGAAAAAAGCGTTTTCTCTATCTTTAATGAATTTGAATTCACTGGACACACAAAACAGCAATATTGACTAACAAGAGTGGTTGTGCAATTGGTTCCCTTAAAGCAAGATCTTCAATTTGAGTATTTTAGATTAAAAAATATAATTGAAAGAAAAGAATCTCATCAAAGTGATCAGTTTTCCGACATAAATTAAATATTGATAAAGTCAATGAATACTCTGTACCAATAACATGATAATGAAAAAAACAAGTAATTTTTAAAATTAGCTATAATTGAATTGAGAAATTGAAAAAAGATTTTTAATTAATTATAAATAGTTTTGGAATACACAAGAGGAAACCCGATAGAAGCATTCTTTTATGCTTCTGTAAATTGCTATCTTAGATATATGAAAGTTCAAATTTATATTGGGAATTTTCTTACACAATCTCTTGCTTTCTATATACACTACCTAAGTAGCAACACTCATCAAGGATACCTGCTGCTTGAGCAAGGTGAAAGAGATTTAAAGTATATGTTCTAGTGCATGTAAATCATTTCTTCATATTTGCATTCTCTGATTGCAATTTCCATTGAGTCACCAGCGTTAGAGGGCAACACATCACAACAGTGCCTTCTTGGAATCTGCAACTTAATACAAAAGAATAATTTATAAGTAATATAATTACTAGTGTAAAATAGCCCATATCTGAAGAAAAAGAAATACATTTGTCCAATATATGTTACCTGTTTATTGTCAAGGTATAACTTATTTGTAAACACTTTGATCACCTCCAATTTCTTCATTGGTTCCTTGTATGAGCAATTTTGAGAATATTTCCTGTAACTGCTTATGATGCCATCTTTGCCAGAAGACACTTTATCTAGATAGAAAATGGTGGGTCGTTTACATTGGTCTGGGTGAAGTTCTCTTGTATTGAAAGTATATATTCCTGCCAAAACATTTCCTTCCTTCCATTGCTTGAATGTTTTTTCCACTCTTAGAACATCTGGCAAAAGCATGTTGTTCTGGAACACTTGAACACCATAGCCCCATGACACTGAAATTGTCCATGAAAACCTCCTTTCATAACAAACTGTTTGTTGTAGGATCCTCTCGGAATCAACATTAACGGCTTCAAATAAATGTTGCAGAGATTTTGTAGTTGTCATGTTAGGAAAGATAGGATCAGTGTGATCTGGGTGATGTAGGGACACCAAGGGAGTTAATGGATGTGCTGCCAATAGGCCAAATATATCTCCCCTCAAATCAACCTAACCCAATTTTTACACATTTTCAAACCACAGTTAATTTCTACACATTTTCAGTGTATAAACTTTTACACTATCAACCAATATCCGATATGATTTTGAAAATAGTTATTATAAAAATCAATAGACTTAACTAACATGACAATATGTGATTGGATGACAAAAGTAAATTCTAATTAAATTCTTGGAACTAATTGTTACCTGATGAAAACCTGGTTCATGTGTTAATCCCACACCTAGTTCTGTTATGCAAGAGTACACCCTGGCATCACTTCCATATAGATGAGAATACCTTTGTATGCATGAATCAAAAACCTTGGCTAGGACTTGTGCTAGAGAGGAACTGATGGCAAAACCACCTCCACCAAAAGCCATTCCAAAACCAAAAACCTGGGAGCCCTCATAAATCTCTGAGTACGACCCAACGTAGTACCAAAGCCTATGATCATATTTGGAAAGAGTTTTGACCAAATTCTGAGGGAAGAAAATGGTGTCATCATCCCCAAACACATACCATCTAACACCAGAATGGTTCAAAGCCACAGTCTCTTTCACAACACGTGCCACGCGGATTGCTGATCGGAGACCACCAGGCTTGTAAGTGTAGAGAAACTGTGAAGTGTCTTCAGAGACACAGAGAGGAGGACGAGAACCATCATTGTTGTTGTTGGCATTTTCTTCATGTGGAAGTGTATCTACGAAAACACATCCTCTCATTGTTTTATTGAGTTTCCAATTCCACCAGATCTTGCTGTATTCCTTCCTCTTAGGCCATGAAATTCCACTTGATGCAATTCCAAACACAAGATGATCAACAGTGGTGGGATCAGACACATATTGTGGTGAAGAACCCACCTCTACTATCTTTGGTGTGGCTAGGAGTAACACTGATACACACAGAGAAATGGCACAAAATGAAGAGGAGACTAAAATGAATTTCATCAGGGGTTTGGTTTTGATAGGTTTGTGAATTGACTTCATGATTAAGGAGGGAGCTAGATGAAGTTGTGCATTGCAGATTATCATACAAAGTTTGAACTATTTAATTGACCATACAAAGTGTCACCATAATCTGCGGATTAAGAAAACTTGAAAAATGGAAACGTGAACGATTCAATGCTCTTATTTTTTTCTCCATGTGTATTCCACAGGTTTGGTTTGTAAGAGAGTCATTTAAGATTCAAGTCAACCATATGAGGAAGCCCACCTTTTGAATCCTTACTCCATACTCCTCCTCAGTTTGGTCAATTAATGCATTTACATGTACATAAAATTCTGTGCTAGTTCTTTCGGTCTAAGAAAATACAACCCTAATACTAATGTGTGATGTACCACCTTTTCTCGAATTGCACACTAGTTTTTCCTTTTCCTCCCTAAGAGAAAATACTTCTTTTTGAAGTGATTTTTTTAATAATTAGAGGGGCCAAAAGCTCCTTTTTGGAGTAATTCTAGTGTGGTAGGCTGGTAACAATTATTTCTAATATAATGTCACGCATGCGTAGATAAGAGGGAAGATAGTGGAAGTGGAACGAAAGCTGAACTTTCACAAATTACTTGCAAGTTGGAAATGCCAGCTTTGCATCAAATGGGAATGGGATGCAAACGTCACATACAGAAAAAATATGGTTGGTTGCTGATCTTGCAATCCTTCTTCTGCGTTGATCTCTAAGCAATGCAAGTGTTCGAATGATGACTGTATAATTGTTATGATGGGAATGCACATATATAAATTCGCGTATGCATTACTAAAAAATTTACTATTGCTGTTTATTATTATTATTATTTTAAAATATTATTTTAATAAATGTAAGATATCATTCATTATATTTATTTGTTACTAAAATAATAGAAATATTGAGCTTTAAATTTTAATGCTAAACTTGTGTGTAATAATAATAATAAGTAATGCAGTAAAAACAATGTGTAATTAAAAATATTAAACATAGTTAACTATAAAATTTATTTGACAAAATAATATACATTATTATTTATTAATTAATCGTCGTCCCTATCATCACTTATTCATCTTCTACTAAATTCGATACTAGGATAAGTGGATATCACTTTCTTCTTTGTTAATCGTCAATGACTACTATAGGCGTAAGTGCGGATTGGGCTAACTAATTTGTGCAAAGACAACGTATTTTATTAGTAATATTATCCTATGATGTTTTTTATTTATAAAACTCAAGTTTCAATTGATTCATGTTATTTTTTATAAGACTTAATGTATAATTTTTTTATTAATTATTTTTAGATTAAGAATATTTTTCATTAAAAGAAGACAAAAATTGTATTAACAAATCATTAGAAAAGAAAAATATTAATAAAAATAATAGTTTTAAAAAAATTATAAATTTAAGATAAATTTATTATTATATATCAATTAAATTAATCATTTTCCTTGAATGTGATGAACTAAATAATTAAATTTTATATATAAAAATGGAGAAAGTATATTGAAATGCATTAGATGAAAAGGAGAGTATATGTCATCATTTTCTTTTGATGCGTCTCATTTGTCTAGCTTCCTCAGACATGCATATCATGCAAGTCTCATGGTAAAATTGATTATTTTTTTATGTATAAATTAAATTATTAAATTAAGAAATATAAAATATTATAGTTTAACTTTTTGCTATTTTTTAACAACACGTGATTTTTTTCTCTTTTTTTAGTTGTTATTTTTTTCTTGATTTTTTTTATGTTTTATCTGCTAATATAAAAAATTATTTCTACTTAAAATTAAAATTAAATATTATATTAACATTGAAATTATTCATTTTATTAATCAAATATTATCATAATTTGATCTTTTTGAAGAGAAATTAATCATTATATATTTGCAAAGTTTTAGACAAAGATAAATGTTTAAATTTGATTAATTGAACTTGATCCGGTCTGAGTTTGTTTAATTTGTATTTGACAATGAAATTACACAAACTCAATCCAACTCAACCTATAAAAATTTGATATGGGTTGAATAATGAATTTAATCAAACTTAATCCAATTTCAACTTATAAATACCCATATTAATTTCCCCCTCAATTCCAACTTATAAATACCCTTACTAATTTCCCCCTCAAGAAACTTGGTTGGGAACTTTTAGTAAGTCTCTCTTGCAACTATTTTTTTCTAACCCCCAGATTTGCATATTTAAATTAGTTATTTCTTGTCTTTATTTGGGCCCTTGGCCATTGTATTACCAAAATGAAAAATCAAACTATTTGTTCATTTTATAGTTTAGTAGTCTATTCCAAACTATTTAAAACTAATTAAAAACCTTTATTCAATTTCTCAATCTCCAATTTCAAAAATTGCAATATCACTTTTTTGCGTGTATACAAAGAATTCAAATTTATTATAACTCATGAAAGAGTATTTAAACACAAACATTACATAGAAAATGTTTTTTCTCCAAGCACTACAAATTGTTGTTGCAAAAAAAAAAAAAAAACTAAAATATTCTAATATCTTGCAAGAAATTGTGCAGTTGACCACATCGTTCATTAAAACGATTAATTGCTCCAAGCATTACAAAATTCTCTAATTTCTTACAAGAGATTGTGCAGTTGACCAACATCATGCATTAAAACCATAATGCGCTTCCTTGGAGTAACTAGCTAGCTAGGCGTTTCACGTGATATGCTATAATATTGATGTATCTAGAACACAGAATCATAAATCGCACCAACTGAGCTGAAAGCTGCATTGTTGGTGTTGAAGCAATAGATAGGGGTGAACTTAAAAAATATATTACATTAAAAATGGTTTAATACATACTTGTTCTGTCAGAGCATGTAAATCAGTTCTTCATATTTGCACTCTCTGATTGCAATTTCCATCAAGTCACCAGCATTATTAGAGGGCAACACATCACAACAGTGCCTTCTTGTTGTCTGCAATTAATACAAAAGAATATTTTATAAATTATTATTTATAAAGCCATCCTCCTAAAATAGCTCATATATGAAGAATACTAGTGTCCAATATAATCTACATTACCTGTTTGTTGTCAAGGTATAACTTATTTGAAACCACTTTGATCACTTCCAATTTCTTCATTGGTTCCTTGTATGAGCAATTTTGAAAATGTTTCCTGTAACTGCTTGCTATGCCATCTTTGCCAGAAAACACTTTATCTAAATAGAAAATCGTTGGCCTTTCACATGGGTCAGGGTGAAGTTCTCTTATATTGAAATTATATATTCCTTTCAAAACATCTCCCCACAACCATTGCTGGAATGTTTTTTGCACTCTCAAAACATCTGGCAAAAGCATATTGTTCTGGAATACTTGAACAGCATAACCCCATGACACTGAAATTGTCCATGACAAACTCCTTTCATAACAAACTGTTTGTTGTAGCATCCTCTCGGAATCAACATTAACCGCTTCAAATAAATGTTGCAGAGATTGTGTAGTTGTCATGTTAGGAAAGATAGGATCAGTGAATTCTGGGTGATGTAGGGACACCAAGGGAGTTAATGGATGTGCAGCCAATAGGCCAAAGATATTTCCCCGTAAATCAACCTAATCCAATTTCATAATCACACAAAAAAGAGGTCTAATTAGAAGCATAAAGAAGCGAGAAAAAATCACCAACAATTTTTAGCATTTCAAATTAGAGTTTAATATTCATAATTCATAATATAAAAGATTTTTACCCTAGCTATGAACTATAAGTGTAAACCAATTAAAACTTATGTGATAAATTTTATTTTTAAAATAGTTATTATAAAAATTAATAGACTTAATTTATATGAGAGATAAATATTTTTTTTTTTTAGTTTTGAGTAAGAGACTATAAGAGTCTCTCAATCCATTAGATAAAAATTAATTTCACTTTCAGTGTGTTATATCAAATTGTTCAGAAAAAAATTATATATAGATTTTATTATTAAATAAACTATTTTTTTATATATAAATATAATGAGATCTTATATTATTATGAAAATTTTATAGGTTATTTGAGAGATAACATGAGATTAAATGAAAATATAAATATAAAAAAATAGTGCAATATTTCAATTAAATTGGTCAAAGTAATATTGTTACCTGGTGAAAACCTGGTTCGTGTGTTAATCCCACACCTAGTTCTGTTATGCAAGAGTACACCCTAGAATCACTTCCATACAGATGAGGATACCTTTGTATACACGAATCAAGAACCTTGGCTAGGACATGTGCTAGAGAGGAACTGATAGCAAAACCACC
The DNA here is from genome assembly GCF_000004515.6 of Glycine max. NCBI lineage: Eukaryota > Viridiplantae > Streptophyta > Magnoliopsida > Fabales > Fabaceae > Glycine > Glycine max. Next base: position 39,620,090 of record NC_038249.2, read on the forward strand.
TCCACCAAAAGCCATTCCAAAGCCAAAAACCTGGGCGCCATCGTAAATCTCTGAGCTGGACCCAACATAGTACCAAAGCCTATGATCATATTTGGAAAGAGTTTTGACCAAATTCTGAGGGAAGAAAATGGTGTCATCATCCCCAAACACATACCATCTAACACCAGAATGGTTCAATAATGCCACAGTCTCCTTCACAACACGTGCCACACGGATTGCTGACCGTTGACCATTCTTGTAAGTGTAGGGAAACTGTGAAGTGTCTTCAGAGACACAGAGAGGTGGAAGAGAACCATCATTGTTGTTGTTGGCATTTTCTTCATGTGGAAGTGTATCTACGAAAACACACCCTCTCATTGTATTATAGGGTTTTCTGTTCCACCAGAGTTTTGTGTATACCTTCCTCCTATTCCATGCAGTCCCAGTTGAGGCAATTCCAAACACAAGATGGTCAGCAGTGGTAGTAGGATCAGACTCAGACACGCGTAGTAGTGATTGTAGTGAAGAACTCATGTCTACTACTAACTTTGTTTTGGCTAGGAGTAGCATCGATACACACAGAGAAATGGCAAAAAATGAAGAGGAGAATACAAAGAATTTCATTAGAGCTTTTTGGTTTTTGATAGGTTTGTGAAATGACTCCATGGTTAACGAGGGAGCGAGTTGAAACTTGTGCAGATTGCAGATTATATATTATACTTACAAGCGAGAAGCCGAGGACCATTTTTCTAATGAGTTTGGCCTTTTTAGTTATTCATTTAATTCTTTTTTACCCGACTAATTAATTGTGATTCTTTGGAAAAAAAATCAACTACATCTCTCATTTATTTGTTTTTTTACGTAATCTTTTACATTTGTTTATTCTCTCAACTTTCTATAAAAAAGATTACCTCTCAGATTTCTATATTTTACAAAATTGCATAATAAATCTTATAAATACAAAACATTAATTATACTGTTTTTAAATTTTTGTTTCAAAATCTTAAATTTCAAACAAAATGGGATGAAATTATATTAGGCATCTCCACTTTGACAGTTTGACTAGTTTTCCTTTCCTTGTTTTTCTGTTGATAAACAAAAATGTTTTAATTGCATATTTTATTATCTGACTATCTTATCATTCAAGTTTTGCAAATACCATCAAAATTTTCAATTTTTATACATTTTATTACCCAATCCAATTTTTTTCCGTGCATCATGTTTGCATCATGTTGGTAATAAACATCGTTGTTTTGCAAAAATCTGTAGCAAAACATGTTTTTTTTTTTTACTTTTTTTATTGATACATAACATTTGTAAAACGTAAAACGTGCAGAGAAAAAAAACTTAGATAATAAAATATGAAAAATGATGATAATAATTGAGTGATAAAATATGTGATTAGTTTAAATAAATGGGATGAAATTCAGGGACTTGATGCATTTTGAGGACAGATTTGGGTTATACTTTGGGTCATTTTAATCTAATCTGATATCTTATAATTTTAAAAAGAATATATAATTATTTTAAAGTTATGATACAACTGTTTAAGAGAATATATATTTTTAAAATAATATATAATTATATAAACTTAAAAAAATAATTTTAAAATAAACACTTTTAAAAGTATATATTTTTTAAAAGCATATAAGATTTGTTTCTTAAAATAAATAAATAAAATTATTTATTTTAAATAAAAATAACTTAAACAAACACATCAGAAAAAAAATATGTTTAAAATCACCTTTTTTTTAAAAATAAACTTAAACAAGTTGACCCAATTTCTTAGCTTAATAATTAAAATTTGTCTAATATGATACTATATTTATATTTGTATTAATTTACCTTTATATATATATATATATATATATATATATATATATATATATATATATATTGTAAAATATACTTTAAAATATACTTTAATTATAGTTGTGTACTTCCTTATTTCTATTATTTAATTTACCATTTGAGACCTCTGCATGTCAAAGAAATTGGCCATTAAATTTCCATCTGATGGTTATTGAAAATAGAAATATAAAAAAAATTATATTTAATTACAAAAGGATGGTATTCGACTAAGGAGGCTGTAATTAAGCTGCGAAGGATCGATCCAAACTAATGTATCCCTCTTGACAAGAGGTTAAATAATATTTAATGTCCATTAAATTTTTTTCTTTATTTTATTTTGTCAATGCTCACCTTCCTATAAATCTTTCTGAAAATCATAGATTGATTACATCTACGTACGGTTTCTAATCCAATGGGTACGAGCTACTTTGGTAGGCAATGGTCTCAATTTCACGCAGAGGGTGCATCCATTGAATCATACAGAGGGAAAAACCAAGAGTTAATTTTATTGGGTGCATTCAGCGTTACGATATATAGCTAGTGTCGACGTACGCCCCCAACCCTACTAATTAATGTCTCTTTCACATGCATCGCCATTTTCCGTTGAGAAGAGAAAGACGACACATACATGTATCATGTATGTATATAGCTATGGAAACTTTCATACGTTGCTTTGTAATTTGTAAATGGAAATGGAATGCAAACATCACACACACAAAAATATTGTTGGGTTGCTGATCCTGCAATCCTTCTGCTACGTTGATGTCTAAGCAAGTATCTGATTACTGATCTGTACAAGTGTTATGATGGGAATGCACGTATATAAATAAATTCGCATGTGAAACTCTTTTTTTTTTTTATCAATACATATGAAACTTTAAATGTATAAAAGACCAGAGATACTTATATAATTCTGAAAATTAATTTATAGAAATATTAACATTTTACATATTTTCAAAAAATTTATTTTCGAAATATCGAATCATGCCACGTATATAAGAGTATTATTTGAAGAAAAATTTAACAAAAAAGCAGGGTGGTGTATTTTAAAAAAAAGGGTACAAAAAGAAGCCACAGATTTTACGGTAAATAGAAAGAGCATGGAATCCGGTCCACAAGCTTGCTGTGGAGAGATGAGCCTGTTAAATACTACAAGTTAGTTTAAATTTGGGTCTAATCAAACGAAACAATCCATTTAGGCTGTTGCTAGCGCACCGCATAATTGTTACGCCAATTAATTTAAAATTAATGCCTCATAAAGAAATTAAATTTGTGATTTGCATGTTATTAACCTAACGTTCTAACCAACTGAACTAATAAATTAATTATATTATAAAATAATTAATATCGTTATATATAACACTAAAATTTTTAGTGTATATCATGTAAATTTAGATAATAAATTTTGTGATAATTAATTTTAATTTAATAATTAATTTTTTACATATATAAAATGTAAATAAAAATCATAAATTTATTAACATAAATCTATTAATGTGTTTTTTTATCTTATTATAATTAATTTTGATATAATAATATATTTTTTTATATATATAAATTTTAAATAAAAATCATAAGTTTCATAAAAATTTGTAAACAAATTGATTATTAAATCAAAATTAATTGTTACAAAATTTATTATCTAAATTTACATGCGTATTAAAGATATATTAAAATTTTAGTGTTACATATAGTGACATTAATTATTTTATAACATAATTAATTTATTAGTCTAATTAGTTAGAGTGTCATGTTAATAACATAAAAGTCACAAATTGAATGAATGAGTGTATTGTGTTAGATGTAATAATAATTGTATTAGGTCCACTAACAACCATCCATTTAATAGTGAGCTTAAGGGACCTATGTGATTGGGTCAAGTCAGTTCGTGCATACATGACCTGATAACTAGCCTCGTTCAAATAAGTTAGACCATCAAATTTATTGAAATAAATTAAGAACTTATAAAATTATAAATCATTTTTTATAAAAGAAAATAAGTTATATACTAATAATATAAAATAATTTTATATTAATATTTAATCACAAATCATAATATATATATATATATGAGTTTTTTTTAATTTTTATAATAATTATCTTAAAGATTATAGACATTAATTTCTAATTGTTAGACTATATAAAAAAATTTATATTCTTAATATATAAATATTAAACTCTTTTTATAACTCGAATTCCTCCAAACAGCCAATGACATGTCAGATTATTACTTTGGAAGAGCTGTGCACGGCTTCAATTTTTTGCTGGAAGTTTGCTTCTCTTTTCTCTTCCTTTAATTTTTCATGTATGTCTCCCAGATAAATAGGAAAAATAATATGATAGATCGTTTATAAAATATTTTGAAATTAAATAAACAATCAGTTTAATGAATAATATATGAAAGATAATAATTGAAAAAATAACTTAGAGATATGCACGTGTAAGTCGTGAGTTTTTTATGTTTACTTTATTACTTATAATTAAACAAATACTTAAATGTACTTTTTCTATAATTTACTTGCCGTTTTTATTTTAGTTCTTATAAAAAAAATATGGAATTCATTATTATTTTGTCATTATATTTTTATCGTTAAAATTTTCTAACAATGACTAATGTGACTAACAATTACAATGTGGACAAGTATTATATCATCAAATGATAACATAAACAAGTGTCACATAAGTTAAACATGTCATGTCACATATGCTAATTAAGTCAATAGGAACTAAAAAATAGTTACAAGAACAAAAACAATTATACAATTTATTGGGAAGGACAAAAAGAATATAATTTATAGGGACTAGTGCATTTACATGGATGAAAAATATTTAAGTTTTACATTAAGTCTTGGTCTAAGGTGTTCAAAAGTTTTATTAGCTTAAAAATTTACTTATGTGACTTGTCTTATTTAAATGTCTAATCTTTGGCTTTAATAAACTATTTGATAAATTAAGTTAGAGTTTAAAAATGATCAAGTCAAGCCTAAAATATAGCATAAGATATATACTAGATAATTTTTTTGTCTTAAATATTTAAATAAGTTAGACTTATTTAAGCCAAGTGTGACAAAGATAATATGATTTTGGTGCATGAGATTATGGATAATAGTCATAGCTAATGGTGTGATAAGGGTTTAAGGATTATATCATAAATTAGCTCTATGGTGAGAATTTGGAGAAACAACAAATCATGGAATCATCATCATAAATCCTTTAAATATGGCAAGTCATATAAGTAGGCTTTTAGTCAACGCCAAACCTTCAAAACAATTTATTCTTATTGCTACAATTGTGACTCAACATTATAGTTCTATAAACCTTGTCTTGGTTGTGTTCACATAGAAGAAATTAGACCTTGAAACAAAATAAACCATGCCTTCAAAATCAGCATATAGCAAAAAAAAAAAAAAAAACCAAACTAAACTAAACTTTTGTTATTTCAAAAATATGCTATTACATATTAAAATAATTTATTTTATATTAATATTTAATTTTTTTCATCTTACTAATATGTCACTATTTTTCTTTTAGTTCATGTAAATGATTTTTTATTTTTTTAATTCTTATAATTTTTTTTTGGTTCTTAGTCTTGCGAACATGACATTTTTCACTTACATAACATATATTAACATCATCATTTCCTGACGACCTGATACTTATTAACGTCAGTATGCGTTAGCCACCTCGGCCTTATTAGTAATTTTTAACGGCAATGAGCCAATGACCAATAAAAAAACAATTTTGAGACTTATAAAAAAAGAACTAAATAAAAAAGAGTAAATTATAATAATAAAAAAATTACATTTAAACCTTAAAAATATATCAGATTTTATGATTTGATAATTTGATACCAAAAATTTAAGTGGTTCTCTTTTAATACTTCATAGTGTCTTTAAAGACACTTGTTATCAAGAATCTAAATCATTTGAAATTTGAGAATCATTGATTAAAATTTAGAAGTATACGTTCATTTTTCAACTTCAAAGCCATTGAATTCGTTTCCCCACGGCACACGCAATAAAACTGAGAGATGTGTTCAAAATAGCCAGATTTAAAGCATTGTTTGAAACTTTGAACCCAGAAATTGTGCGACACATATGCAATTATAAGAAGGTGCACGACATTCATTCCCCTAAATTTGTCCTTTTTAAAGATTTTTTCAGTGAGACAAAAATTAGGCTGGAAAGCCTAACTTTAAGCATTGAGTCACATTTATAAAAAGTCCTCATCAAAATAAAAACTCTAGTACGATTCTAATTCTAATTCTGAGAGTTACAAGCTATAATCATTTGACTCAGCCACCTTGAACAAAAGTTAAGTGGAGAATATTACTTAAAAAAATTAAAAAATCTAAAAAATAATGATTCTTTCTGACACAATTTAACTCACCTGAGGTCACAAGTCACTTACCACTTAGGCTAATGATTCTAGCTGAATATTTTATTTTCTTTTAAGAAAATTACGCTCATATTTTAATGAATTATTATTATTATTATTATTATTATTATTATTATTATTATTATTATATATAACTTACATGCATATAATATAATCCTTCTTCCCTTCTTTAATTCGAAACTATATTATATAAATAGTTTTATTTCGGAGACATATATAACAAATCCATAATCACTTCACATAAAATTTCCTTATATTGATCCAACTCCAAAGATAAAAGATAATCTTTACACATCCCATAATAAGCATGTTAATTATTAAACACAATTTCATACAAAACCAACACGCAGCTCCTTTATGCTTGAGCTTTGATTCACCAGAAATATGTAAATTTCCCTTTAAACGTTTTTGGTAACCAGTTAATGCATTCCTTTATCTTTATGTCGCCTGTTTCTTTATGCTAAGACCTTACAATTATTGCATTCGGTGGCTATTTTCTGTCCCTCCAAAAAAAATTCCTTCTCTTTCAAAAACGTATGCAAATCATAAACAACTCTTTCTACCAATAATTTGAATTTGATTGCTTGATATATAATCTTATTGGCTCTTTAGTTGTTGTCTGGTTGTGTCCAATTGAACGGTTGGAATTAATAGCAAAACTATTCCTATGTCACCAAAACCCAATCATCTTCCATTCTTCTTTGTCCATCAACTTTAGGCATGTTTCTTTGGAATCACCAACTCATATTCGTGACTAGTGATGAATGGGCCATTTGGTGCTCCTCACGTTTCAACCATACATGTGGACTAATATGTCAACCTCAAGAACAATATGTGGACAAGGACGTGTTTTGTTCTCGTGCCTTGCAAAATTACACTTAATTAGTAGTTTTTGGGTCCAACCGTACTAGACAAAAGAAAATGTCACGAAAACCACAACTTCCCAACCAATACCAATGACAACGAGTCAATCAGCTTCCATTCAAGTGGCCTTAGGTGCAACCAAATGGGCTTTGGTGTGGGTCACAAATTTAAAGGTACTAATTCTAGACCATACAATCATCCTTGCTTCTTAATTAGCACCTCAATTGCCTTGCTAACCACACAACAACAAAAACTATGGCTCATAACAACCCTTGAAGTATCTAATGAAGCTTAAAGCTTAATCATTCATTCGCCTATTTTTCTTAATTTTTTCTCCCTCCCTTTTGTCAAAACAAGTGGAATCACAAATTTCTTTCTCCATCTTTAATGACCAAATTGACCTTTAGGCAAGATTGGTAAAAGACAAATGGACTAAAATACAGACACGTGTGATTACGTGAAGAAGTGGCACCCCATGTCCTTGTCTAGTAGAACTCGTCCATAGAATGATCACTTTGTTATAAAAAGGCTTTATATTCTTATATTCATCTACACCAAGCTACACCATTTGTTCAAGAAACTACCAAGTAGCAAGCTTGATTATTATTATTATTATTATCATTATCCCATTGAGCTTCTAAAAATGTGCAAAGGTGCAGAAGGAGAAAAGCAACATGGTTTCTGCAGCAGCTATCTACATAAAGAATGTGCAACCAGAAGTGCTACATGTTGTGAGCTATGTGGGTTACAGGCTTCATTGTATTGTCAAGCTGATGATGCATACTTGTGTAGAAAATGTGATAAAAGGGTTCATGAAGCTAATTTTTTGGCCCTTAGGCACATTAGGTGCTTTCTGTGCAACACATGTCAAAACCTTACGCGAAGATATCTCATTGGAGCATCAATAGAGGTGGTTCTTCCAGCCAACATTAACTGGACCATTGGAAATCTCCCTAGCAACAGAGGAATCCACAGAAAGTGCTCAAGAATGCATAACAACCTTTCCCTCTTGTTATAACTTCCATCTTTCTTTTTTTCTCCTTAGAATATCTTTTGTAATAGAAAAGGTTAGTGAGTACCATCTCAGGTACATAGGGAAGTGCTAAATGTTTTTAATGTCATGATTTAAAAAAAATGGTTGGTAATAGAACCGTGTTCAATAGAAGGAGGGCATTTGCAATGTTTTTTATTTCTTTAATTTCTGGTAGAAGTAGTTAGTTTAATTGAAATTTAACTTCTACGGTTATTTTTATTTTAAGCCAATTCTAAAGCAGGAAAGCGAATTTCTGGCAGAAGTAAGTTATACTATGTTGGCAGATATACAATGATATATCTTACAAGTATATGTCATGGTAGTTCCTGGCATCTCATATTGTAACCTATATCAGTAGCAATTATAATGGCGATACTCACTTTTTGTCTCCATATCTTTTAAGATTATTCTACTCCTTCCACTATTATGTTTTAACTGCGTATAAAAAAATCACCCCATTATAAAAAAAATGTGGACAGACAAGCACAACATTCCATGTCTTTCCACTAGTTATTGCTAATATCATTAATTAAGCCGTTGTTAATGTCAAATTATATGTTTAATTAAACTACAAAGAGTAAACTGCTACAGTTGTAAGTATTGTACATGGATGATCAGGTCATAATTTCTCTCGAACATCTTACTGATTTCTTTTCTCTCTTCTTTTTTCTTCTCTTCCTTTTTTATTTATTTTGCCTAACTAACCAGATTCTTGCAATGATTCCACCATGTAAGAGTACAAACTATGATGGAATAAATACTTGCTGACAAGTTGCATAGAATATTTGATTATCTTTAATGCAGAGAAATTCAAAAGTATTTTTTATACTATGACAACTAAACGTGATTCAAAATATTGTCATATTGAATCTTTAGCGGACACCTTACTTCCCCCGTCACAAAAAACAACAAAGTATTTTCTCATCTCAAATCCATTAGATTCTATTCCTTTTCAGAAGAAGCCTTTAGTAATTCAACAACAAACTTAAAGCAATATTTTTCTCTGTTTCAGTATTTGAAGATCAAAGTCGAATATCACAGGTGTTCATTGTAAATATGCTGAATTGATAATACATGACTCGTCATATGGACCTAAATTTCACCCTATCGTATACTTTAATTCTTAAAGAACTCGGAACAGTAAAGACTGTAGTTTCTTTCTTATCAACATTCTACAGAAATTTAATGAATAATAACAGATTTGTGCAAATTACAAAACAATAAAACAGTCATTAATATCTCCTATTTCATAGGAGAAACAAACGTCCCTTGAAATCAGGAAAGTTTGTACACAATGTTTGTACAATTATTGAAGAAATAGGTGCCATCCTCAAAGCAAATATAGAGGAATACAACAAATGAAATAGTTGAGGCAATGTCAAAGATGCCAATAGTTGCGGCAGGTAAAACTGGCTTCCAGCAAGTCAAGAACAATAGTATCTCAATCAACAGTCGATCGTGCTCACTAATCTGATGAAAATGGAATAAATGAAGAGGTTCCAAAATATGGTGTTGCTGTCCTTGAACAATGGCTTAAGATGACAGAATAAGGTCGTGTGAAGGATCCCCATGAGGACGGAAGGACCAAACTGAAAGCAGAAAGTGTGAGGTTGGCTATTGTTGCTTGCCAAACACCAGTTTCTCTTTTATTCATTACACTAGGCAGTGTTTATTTATATAGAACACATAGGCTCAGAGACTCACAATATCACATTTGAAATTCAGGATGGATCACTCTGCACATCTCCTCTAAATGCAAGGAGGAATATCCAGGCCTGCAAATAATTAAATGATAAAATCCAAAACATCAACAATGAATACAAATGATGATTTTAAAAGCATTACCTTAAAATTAAGAATAAAAGAGAAGAAAAATATGTGCTATCTTTAACGCTAACTATTATGCAATAAAAAGTCTAATCTTATTTGCCAGAAGGCAGAAGAAAAAGGTAAACAAATTAGAAATTATAGGCATATAGCAGGAAATGGTAAACAAATTAAAAACTGTAGGCATATAGTAGGAAATGGTAAACAACTTAGAAACTATCTTTAACGCTAACTATTATGCAATAAAAAGTCTAAACTTTAACCCAATTTTTTTTATAGCCATTTGATATTATTCTTAAGTAGCGGAGGAATGGCAGACTACAGAAAAGGGTTTTCAGTTCAATCCTTTAGCAACTTAAATAATAATTGTTTAATGTATGAAGTTGTATTTATCTTACCCTCTGTTTTTGTCTGAATTGACAATGACTGTGATGCTGTTTGAAATCTGTTCAAATGTTCTGCTCCTCTATGTCCCATGCCTGTTACCTCTCACACTTCCTATGTATAATTAAACGCATTATCTTGGCATACATCCAATCCCTTCCTCTGCAATTCCCAATTGCAACACCTTCATATCTTTGTTATCTTCTAAATATGTTAAAATCTCTAATAGATCTGTATCAATCACCTAAGCAGTCAAGTTTTGAATAAATATCTAGCTGCATTATAACTCTCCCACTTTCACAAGATAAACAAAACGTCTGTTGATGAAGAATTGGCAACAAAGCAATGTACTCACAAGGTCCAGGGACCACCTTACCAGTCAGAAGAATATCTTTCATGGAAAAGATAGTTATTGTAGATAATATGCTTAGATGTCCCTTGTCCCAAGAGGGTCATAATCATATGCTTCACCTGCTTTAACAAATCTACCTTTCACACGTTTTCTTGTATCGGCCCTTGCTTTGCGAGAAGCATATCTTATTTGCTTACCAAAGCTGCACATAAGAAATCAGCAAAACCTATTGAGAATCTCCACCACAAAAGAAAGGCACTCTAAAATGTTATAACAAGGGTGAAATGCATTAGATCTGAACAACTGATAAGATGATCTTTCAAATAGTGGACCATAATGAAGCATGAGAAAATATTCTGGTAAGGTTACATAATATAGGACATGTTCTCCCTACTTAGTTCAGAATATGACTTCATAACTATTGCATCTCTCCAGTATCCAGTTGATCCTCTAAAATTTTGAAATAATTCATGTTCTCCCTTAAATTTTCTATAAATAGTTGTTTATCCTTGAACGTGATTTAGATGCCAAATATGTGTTAGCACATAAATTCACTTATTAGCATTAAAAAAGCAAATAAAAAAATAAACTTCAATGTGCAGTTGCAATTAATGCAGCAGAAAAAATATATAGCAAAATGGCTCTCGACTAGCACTTTGAGTGACTTAAACAGCTAAACCTCTGTTAGTGTGTGCATGTCAACTTGAATGGTCATATTTGTCACAAAATTTAAACAAATTAAAAAGAACAGTCTCCATTTCATTTTACCAGAATATACAGAGAGAATTAAAGGTACATACGTTCGAGTTTTCTTTTTCTCATTGTATCTCATTTTAGCTTTATCCCTTGCTTGTGGGCATGTACCCTCCAAATTTGATTCCCAGGGGGATTCACCCACTCGCGATAACCCGCAGTCTTGATATTCAGTAGAATTATTTTCACCAACTATGTTGGGAAATTGAAGTGGCATGTTTGAATGAACTAGGCCCTGAGGAAATCCCAGACTGATGTTTTTAGTGCAGCTAGGATTCATAAGTGCACAATTGGTATTGCTGTTGATAACCTGCATCACACTAGCTGACCCACCAGCCCTCGATGATTGAAAAGCCACACAATCTTGTTGGATAGATGATGATGCCTAAAACAATCACATGAGTGACAATTAGTTTTGTACATCACTAGTAAACCCCCTTATACCATAAAGTTAGAGACGAGAATAATAAAATGAGTTTCGAGGATAACCTCCATGGCACTCTCAATAAGTGAACTAGATTCTGTAACTGCTATGTTTTTATCCATCAATAAACAGTCCATTCCTCCATCTTCAAGGTGGTATCTTGTGGCAACTTGTGAACAGTAAAATATTTCATCAGCAATTTCAAAGTTTAATTGAACGTTATCCACATTGAAACCTTCACAAAGTTCATTCCCATCATGAATTCCTAGATTAGGACATTCCTGCAGCTAATTTGAATTAAAGTCAAAATTCAGGGAAAAAAAACTTGGATCAGCTTTGGTTAAGAAGGACAACAGAGAATTGCTGGGAATATGAAAACAGCTTACTACTTCTCATAATGCAAATTCTAACCACTTATGTCAATATTATAGTTCTTCTCTCCCTGTGAAATATTAAATTTCAAAATATTTGTTTTAGTGAAGGGTCACTTTAAGAAACTAAGAAGACGAAAAAAGAAGAAGAAGAAGAAGAATCCCTTATATATTTGTTTTTATTTCTAAGTATCTTCAGTTCTTCACAAAATGGAAAGGAAGAGAGCATTAGTGGAATGATAATATTTTGAATACTTTAGCAGAAGATAATTTAGTCAAGTACAATTATACCTCTTATAATTGATGCAGTTTAAGAGCTATCTTAATCTTAGTCTTGAGCATGGGCTGACTTTAAATGATAGATATTTTTAAATGGAGGGAGAAATGAAACACTAATTATATGCCAAGCAATGGTGCATTACATTTATAAAAAGTTAAAAACATACCATGCATGTATATTGCTAACAATTAACCAAGATGAAAAAACAGTAGAAGGCAATACCTTTGGCTGGTTTGAGTCTTGAGGAAAGAAAAATGCTTCGTCTTTGCAGTACGGTGTGTAATTTGGATTTGATGGAATGATTTGAGACTGATCCATCCGAGGTTGATATCTGACACAAGATTCAATTTCATCCAACTTGTCACTCACCAAACCAAAATAACCACCATTATGATCAGTTTGCTCCAAACACTGGCTAGTGCAGCTCTCACTTTTTGGCAAAGTACCAACCGATTCCCAACCACCAAGTGAGGAATTAGCATCAAACACAAAAGACCAGAGCCTAGAAAACTCAGCCAAAGAGGGGCAACCAGTGTAGCAATTCAATGCAAGGCGCCTATGTCCCAATGCAGAACAGTCATTTGGATTCCAGTCACAACCTTGACATAATGACAACTTATGATTCATGCAGCGGATCATTGCCGGCTGGGAATTGCACTTATCGCATAGGAGGGAACGCGAATGCCTGCGAGACAAAGAATTTGCAGAGTGTACACAGCCATCGCAATGCAAGCAGAGACGAGCAGAATCTGACTTACAGTAAACCACAGCTCTCACCACCCGACAAAACTCACATAGAGGATCCATGCTCCTACAGTGTCACTGATGATTATTCATGATAACTCAACTAAACTCTAAAATAACTGTTAGAGGGAACTCAACTTTATTCATTCATTTATTCTAAGCATTCTAAATTCCCATCCTCCCATTTGAACCACATTGCTCCTACCCCTTAGCCATTCCATTTCCAACCAAAGACATCAAATCACCATCATTAATGTAAGAAAACACCCTTTTTAAATTAAATGCAAACAAAAATAATCTAGAACAATTTAGGTGAACATTTTTTAACCCACGTTAGCCTATCCATCATAATTACTACGTAAATTATATCTTACACAATATAACACGCATAATTAAATTAAATTAAAAAAATGTTACCCTTACCAGACAAAGATTGGTGTGCTTCCCTCCTGACCCAGCAGGTACAAAAAAAATTAAGCAAGATCGTTATACCCTGAATCCATGAATGTGAATGAGGGGAAGAAAAGGAGTTGTAGATTCGAAATGGGAGGTAATGTATGTTATGAGATACTAGCAAGTAGCAAGGTTAATAGTAACATTAACACAATGATGTTTATTTATTAGGTTTACTTTGTTAGGTGTCATTGTGACACGAGGCCAAAACCAAAGTCTGAAAATAGATTATTTTTGCTGACGTGGATAGGGCTGTTGAGGAAAAATTCAGCCATTGTTTTGGGTATTAAATATTTCAGCAGTTTTACCCGGGCAGTGCTTCAGCTGTAAAATGAATGCAAATAAAACATCAGCAGTAATATTATTGAGTCGCAATGTTTGCGAGATATATGAGGAAAGAACGAGGAAGCACATTTTGATTTTGTGTGTGATTTAGAAGCACGTGAAGAAGTGTCACATAGACTTCCGATTTAAGTGTTAGATCCCGCTGCATCACACGAATAACAATGATCTATTTAGTGGTTTGATTATCATTGTCTTCAAAATAATTTCTTGAGTCACAGTCATACAGCCAATGGAATTAGTTTCTTGAGCTACTCGGTTAGAAGGAAAAAAAAATATTGATTATGTGGATGAGAAATAAGTGTGAAATTACTCTAATTATCATATCTTTGATATTTTTAGTATAAGTTAATTATTTATATTTTTCTCTCTTTTTTTCTTATTTAAATGTTAATAAATATGAAATATATAATTCATAAGGAAATAACTGATAAATTACTTTAGTAAATTATAATATTTGAAATATTTTATTTATAACGATAAATTCATGAAAAAATATATTCAATATGCTTAATTTTAAAAAAATACATAATACTTAAAATTTCATTTACAATGAATTTTTTAAGATAAATTATAAATTAATAATAATTTTATTCTTAGATATTCTATAAAGCACCAGATTAATAAATTTTAATAGACTTAATATTTTTTAAGATAATATCTGTTAAATTAAAAATACAATTAACCTTTATATTCCATTTTAATTAATTATATTTAATATGATACTAAATATTTAAAATAATAATTTTATTTATTTTTTTATATATATATTTTAATTAATACAAAATACAAATAATACAAAATACAAATTTAAAAATTAGAATTTAATCAAATTTGGGATATAAAATTTAGTTTTAAGTATTTGATATAGTTGCTATTTAAGAGTTACAGGTAGCCAAACTTGATCCATGCCGTCCTTGTTATTATCGTTTGATTTACTAATAATTTTTATATGGTTTGATCTATTAATAAGTTTTGAACAAAATTCTTCATCAATTTAATATTTAAAATATCTATTATTAATGGACTATTTTATTTTGTTTTATGTTACCATTCGTCTAAGTCTAATTGACTGGAAACTCAACCAAGAACACCACAAAAGCAGCAAAAACATGGGGAGAATAAGCATAGGTTTAGGAGCTCGTAGCGTCACGTGATGAATGAAAAAAAATTAGAATTCGCTAACGCCAGAAAAAATTGTGACCTAATTATTGATTTGTGTATGGAATTAACTATTTTTAGTTTTTTTTAAGAAATATATATAAGAAAATAACGTTTTTTTATATTTTATTTTCTATAATCTTTCTATCCGAAGACTTAAAATGTAAGAACCAATGCGTTCACCTATAGATTGTGAAATCACCCTTACTTAATACTATCACAGTGTCACTTGTTAATAACATTTGGAGGGGAAAAATTATCATTTGTCTAGTTGTAAGCATAATTATTAAAATTAAATTAAATGGGTTGGAGTATTGGAGTCAAAAATAAGATTTAACCCAATCTTTAAAAATTAATTAAAGATGAAATCTCATCAATCTCTTGTTGTAAAATAAAAAAAGGAACTTCATAATAAATTTTAAAATTTCTCCATGTATCTTCAACATCAAAATTTTATAATCCCAAAAAAAATCAATCCAATGGACGGGTGATCGTGACCATTGCCAGCAATTGGCGACCCCA
This sequence comes from Glycine max, assembly GCF_000004515.6. Taxonomy (NCBI): domain Eukaryota; kingdom Viridiplantae; phylum Streptophyta; class Magnoliopsida; order Fabales; family Fabaceae; genus Glycine; species Glycine max. The sequence goes on from NC_038249.2 coordinate 39,635,828, forward strand.
ACCAATGATTGGCGACTATAACCGGTAATAAACAAACGCCTGACGAAATAAGAGAGAGTACAAATGTATTGAAAAGAAAAAAAAAAACAATTCAATCCCATTTTTACCAAACACATTTTGAAATTGTATTTTAATAAAACAAACTGAAAATTGACAACTACTCTAAACAAAACCTAAGACAATAAAGATTATTATAATAAGATATAATTACTTCAAAAGATCAACAATATAAAAGATTAAAAATCTCTTTTAGAACTAAAAAAAAATCACAAATGTATTGATAAGTACAAATGTAGAAAGTATCGTAGGATACATCTACATAAATAATAAAGTAATGTAACATGATTTTAGGTAATTTTTTATGTTTGGTTTTAAGTTGAGAAATTGTTTGATTTTAAGTTTATATAAAAAAAATCATATTAAATTTTAGTACTAACTTACTTTTATAGAAAAAAAATCCAAATATATGTTGTAAAATTAATTTCATTAAAATTTAATTTTACGGATGCTCATTCAAACACCCCCGTTTAAGTATTTCTTTGCTTCAATATGTTGGTTTTGTTTTATTTAGGCTGTCACATCTTGGTGTGCAATCTTTTTTATCTAATTTTTTGTGCTGGTATATCTGTATAAGTGGTTTTTCTTTTGCAGATATTCATAGCCATATGGCAGGTTTACATGTATATCACATGGAGCTTTAATATACCAATACCGATGCACATATTGGTTTTTTTATCCAATTTCTACGCTTCTTGTCTTTTCATAAAATTAGTGGCTCCATTATGATTCAAAGCATACAATGGTGATCACAATAAATATGCATACCCAAATTCAAATAGATTATATTAGTGCAGGAACGAATTAGTGAATGATGGAGACGTAAAAATTATTGGAGAAAGAGATCGATGTGTGATAGATAAAGAAGGGTGAGAGATTACAAAATTTTGAGAAAGGATTATAGGAGAGTGGTCACATACGTGCATGAGGTTTTGAATGGTGCTGCCTATGTATATAATATTAATATTAACTATTAATTAATCATGTGAGCCATAGTGGGGAAATAAAGTCTATGCTCGATCATTGCAATAATCTGATTGTTCTTAATTGGTCTTTCTCATGCAATTGAGGCAATTCTTCAACTTTAAGTAAGCTATGAGAAATTATATTTATAAAAATGTTACGTTAATTAATTTGTTCTATAAATATATCATATATGTAACTGTAAGTAGGATCGTGTTGAGTCACATAGTGTAATAGAGTGCGGAAGAGGTAAAGCTGGCCTCTGATGAACATGCCGTGCCCAATGGCTCCGCATATGATCATTGTGCAGCAGCTACTTATGGAAGGACACATTAATTCCATGATTGCTTTCTCTTGTTTATTAGTTTTGATTTTGACTAGCTAGGCTATAGCTTTCTCCAAGTTTACGCAATAGCATGTGTTATTATTATTATTATTATTTTGAAGTTAAACATTCATTATTAGATGAAAACATTGGCAGAAGAAGCCATTACATCAAGATCCACAAACGATTGGATTTGGGAGGGCACCTCCTCTATCCAAATCGAATCAAAGGAACTAAAAGCTAGCCTGGCAAGATTATGTGCAGCTTGGTTTGCTATCCTTTTGCAATATATGATCTAATCTAGGCAAATGAGAGTTCAACAAAAAGTGTTTACAATCCAACAAAATACCAGCAAGATATATACATTGCTGCATGTGTTTTTTTTTCTTTCAGATTTTACAATTTTTTTACTGCATTGGTCAAGTTAGCAAGATTAATATCTCAACTTAGATGCTACCACGACAACGTGAAATAAAAAGAAACGAGCTTTAGTTGGTTGTCGAATTTTAATTAGCTTAATTTAGTTTATTTTTTAAAACCAAATTTAGTTTGATTTTAAACAACACCAATTTAGCTTAATTTTTCTTCTAAAATTCAATCCTATTGAATATCGATGACCCTCCTTGATCATCCCCAGGGGCCGCATAATAAGCTAAACACAACAAATTACTATTTAGGGTGACGGTGAGTTACCAGTTTTTAGTTTTGAAATATAATTTTTAATCCAAAACCTGTTTGCGTAATTTTGTTATGAGTTTGTGATTTATTAGTTTTTAAAACACTTTTTTTTTATCATATTTACAAAACAATAAAAAAAAAGGTTTTAGGATTTGGGAGGTGAGTTTTAAACAAAAAGAAAAAAATTGGTGGTCTCTCTGTTTTTTACTTGATTCTTCACTATCGCGTGTTGTCACTCACCATTGTGAATTGCCTCTAACTCCCTCTCTCTTCTACTCATGGACCTTTTCTTTCATTCTACTCTCACCCAATGTCGTGTGTCTCTGTTTTGCCACTTGTCGTTCAAACACTCACGACTAGCCTCGTCGCAACAAGGAGCAGTGCCACGTTCCCTATTATGGCATAGCCTAGATTTGCCTTTGCGAGCGTCCTGCTCTTGCAAGCAAACCATGATCCGTTGGTGATGAAATCCAAGGTCTCACCCTACTACTTGAATAGATTGAATCCTAGCTTGGCCTCATGGTGAAGTGTGTTGGTGGTTGGATCAACATAGATTACCTTAGTGTCGATTCTGATGCAGAGTCCAACGTCACTACAATCACTAGTGTGTCCCTTAAAACACTTGGAAATTGAACAAACAAAACAAAGGAACAAACACAAATTAGGTTGAAATTTGAGAAGTGAAAATGATGAAACAAAAATAAGGGATAGATGCAATGTTATTTTCTTGACCCTTATCTTTTGTTGATTCAAGTAAACCAATTCAAGTTTGTGTATTATGACCAATGCTGAATCAAAATTTTGAAGCTAAAACTCAACACTAAACTAAAACTAGGTTTAGTTTTTAATAATTTTAAAATTAAAAACAAAAAACCATCCGGGCCTAACTTAATTGGTTGTTATTTTAAAATCATAAATATCTTATTGTATTTAAATGATTTAATTATTAATGTTAAATGAAATTTAAATAAGACATTTATAACTAATTTCGTTTATAAACTTTATATCCTATATCTAAATCATAAAATTAAAATTAAATTTTAAATTTTACTTTTTACATCTTAATTCTTCACAACATTTTTTTATTAAAAAAAAGTAAATTAGGGAAAAAAATCCTCTGCGAGACTAAAGAATACAGTAAGAATTTATAGAAAGCGGAAGATTAAACTAATTTAATTCTTCACAACATAAATTTTATAGTTTAAAAGAGGGTAAATTATAATTCTCGCTCTAGTAATATTTCAAATTCATATTTTGGTTTACTTAATTTTTAATTATAATTTTTAGTTCTCTTAATTTTATAAATTATCGATTTTGGTCTCTTTATATATTATTAACCGATAATTATGATTGTTAAAGACATTAAATTAATTATAAATTAAATAAAATTATCAATAACTAAAAAACTTTAATAAAATAATTATTAATCCTGATGTTATTATTGGTGAAATTAAATGTGATAATGAAGATGAAAAATGTGTTTGTGGCAAAAAGGAAGAATATAGTGTTGTTGTGATTCATAGTTTTTTTGAATTTTAATGATTTTTAGTTTTAATCAATTGAAAATTAACTTAATGACTCAATTAATTAAGAAGATCAAAATTATCAATTTATAGAATTAGAAGAATTAAATATTACAATTAAAATTAGGATACTTAAAATCATGAATTTAAAAAATTAGAGTGATTAAAATTATAATTTAACTATTAAAAAAACTAGAATTTTATTTTTATGTCTTAATTGTTTGCAACATAAAATTATAATTTTGAATATTTTTAATTTTTATGGAATTGAAATTCAAATTAAAACTTTAATTATGCTTTTAATTCCGTCATTCAAACACATTTTTATCTCATTCTAAAAATTAAATTGAAATTTATTACGAAAAATCTAAATTAGATTAATTTCATTAAATATAGATATTTGGAATAGAGTCTAAGGAAAACATTTTTTTTCTTTTTATTTACCAAATAATTAATTATTTTTTTACACATTAAATGAGTACTTTTACAGTTATTTATGTAAAATTTATTAAAAAAATAAAGATAATATTAAATAGTTTAATTATTAAAATAAATATTCTATTTTATTATATAAAAAATTAAGGATTTTTTTTATTGAAGTGGAAAAATTAAGGATTTTAAACCTTGAAAATGAAAAAATTATGGAATATATTTAGTTAATAAAAAATAATACCTTTTAAAATTATTTTTATGCAGGTTTTAAATTTTTAAAATATTTATTCAAGCAAAAGATTTAAAATTTATAATATAAGAAAGAATTGATACTAAGGATGATTAAGACAGAGTAGAATCTTTCTTCACAAAATTAAGCATAATTATTAGTATCAAACTTCAGAAAATTTGCAACAGGGGTCCTCTTCCGTGACGGTTCAAATATTACGCGTTTGTTCAATCGATGTCTTTGGTTGTTCTTTCGCAATCTTAACCCTTTTCCGCCATGCGAGCGACACAACCACACGCCAATAATCGCACAACACAAATCAATTCAGCCTCCAATTAACGCCTCCTTTTGATTCGGCTCGGTTCGATTCTGTTCGGTTTTCCACTTCTCTGAATCCGCATTTTCATGCTCAATTTGCGATTTCTGAAATTAAACAATGTAGCTCGTGCATGAATCTGGCAAATAAACCTGTGTTAACTTAGGCTATGCTTTGTGTGGTTACTAACTAGTAACGAGTATTGATTTCTTTAATTAATTCAATTTGCATTTGGTAAAGTACACAAATCAATTAATTAATTTTCAGATTTTGTATGTTGACAGGTTGTTAGAGTAATTGGAGGAGGGGGTACAAATACAAGAGCGTAATTGTTTGTGCTTTCATCTATGTTTGGGGGTGTTAACGCTCCTGCTAATAGTCCACACTTACGCAAGTCTGGGAGTAGACCTGTTGTTTATGATCTTGGTAACTTCATTTATAAGTGTCCCTTAACCGAATCTGTTGCTAATTTTTTAAGTTCCTCCTTATGTTGGTTTGGTGTTATTTCAATATACCATTCAACTTCTAGTTTTGTGCTGTGTGCCCAGATGAACATGAGGTGGAAAATGGCATCGAGGAGGGTTTATTGCATCCCGTAGAGGCAGATGATTCAAAGGGTGGTACGCCCGTGAGTGCTGCTGCAATGATGCCATCGCCCATTTTGTTGTGGAGATTCAAGGTTTTTTTGCATTGCTTTACCTTTTAGAAAGTGTTAGGAACTTTGCTTTAGTTTTAAAATTTAAAATGATAATGTATTTCATGCTTTCATTTTAATAAATGCAAAATTTGTTCTGACTTGATGATGGAATGTAATGTTTCTTTCATTCTGGTGGAGCTGCTTTCTATTTGATTCTGTTGGGGAGAAAAATGTGGTTAATTTACATTATTTATTTGAGTACAGACGATGACATTTGTTTAACTTATTTCTGAGTTTCATAATGAGCAGTAATATGATGTTGACCCAATCGTGTGCCTCCTGCTGTTTTTATTTTCTTTTTCCTTTTACTTTCTTTCTTCAAGAATCTAATTGAGATGGATGTCTAGGTACTATTGTTCTTCATTTGGGGCTTCATCTGTTGCAAGGTCAGTAATATTTTCTCCCTACAATGTTTCTACTCAACTTCTGTGTGTGGTGAGGTGTGAGATTGAGATAGTGGGCCCTGCCCTCAAGGATTTCATCATATTTCCACAATCTTATTTGCCATGTTGGAATATTGCAGGTTGGATGGGATTCTGTCATGAGAATGAGTGCAGACAAGCGGGATTTGTTCCTTTATGAAGCATTTTTGTATTTTAATCCTCTTCTTCTAGCGGTTAGCTCCTCCCTTCTTACGGTGTGCACATTTTCATGTCACTGTGTGGATGCATGGGTCCATCCGTTTGCATCCACTTTTGTTATCATTGTGTTTTATCTCTTTTTTATATTTCAGGCTTTGATGGTTTGGCTGTGGGGAATCAACTTATGGTTTTTTGCTCAAGGTGGAGTCAATTATGCAAAAATATTTGATCTTGATCAAAGTCATCTGACTCATAGAGAAATATGGAAGGTATCAACTCACCACTTTGACTTATCTCTTGTTTGGCACATAAAATCCGCTTTTGCCAGATCCGAGGGGAATAAAAATGGTAGTGTCATGACTTGGGAACAAGAGTAGAACAACCATTTTTATTCCAATATTTTGGTTTGCTCAAGAATGGACTTGTACTTTCATTCTTGTCCAGTTGCCTATGCTGTTTTCATGCTTAGTACATGAAATAAGCATTGAATGGAATCTTAAGTATAATTTATAACTTTATTACTAGTATAGATAAATAAGGAAAGAAAACAAAAATGAATTAATCCAGTTTGCAAAGTATGACAATTTTGACATTTCTGGGAGGGAATGGGGAATTCCCTATGGGATCAATCAAGGTGTATAATGTAATCATTATTCCATTTTTTCTTTTTTTGCCAAACTAAGGAGCCCCCATTCCTGTGGAATGATCAATCTGTGCTCTAATTATGCTCTGAATAATTATGTTTTTATTACCCTATAATCTTTGTGTTAGTTTGGGTGCTTTTTTCCTTCTTCAATTACTGTTATTATATTGCTAAATTGGGAAGTCTCCATGGCTTGTCAGTTGTCTCAAATGATTGACTGAAGTATTTTTTTTTTCTGTTGATTACTGCAGTGTGCTACATGGATGACAATTATTGTTCCAACCAGTATGACAGCATATATTTATCTTTATTCTCATGGAGAAGTCTCCTATGCTGCATCACAACCAGTGTAATAGATGCATCCACTCTTATTAGTTATTATTCTTGTTTGCTTGGCTATCACTCTTTTGAATTTGAGTTCATGTTTGGTGACGCTTATATTTTAAGAAATAATTTTTCAATAGCTTTCTCAGAAATCTAGCAAAATATTCAAAAAAAAAAAAATGTTTTAAAATAAGCTGAACCAAACATGCACTTTGTAATGTAATATTTTCATTTTTTAATAATGTTTTATTTGATTGCAAATTTTTTTATGCCTTTGATTAAAGAATTAGTTTTTGATGAACCAATCTAAGGGAACCTGCAGATTGGCTACAAAATATCTTTAGCAAAATGAGTACTGCTCATGTTACTGGGATGCAGTTGCAACAATGCTCTGCATATGGTTTGTTCAATCATTTATTGAGATGGTAATGTCATTAGACTGGGATGGATACCATAGTTTAGTGAAGAGAAAGAGACACAGAGAAGTTATTATGTAGCAATGGCATCATGTGATCCATGTAGCTGACACCTCCTAGTGGGATAAAGCTTTTTTGTTGTTGTATTCATTATGTTGCACGTAAAAAGATCTACTTCAACTAGGATAGAGTTTATTGCTGATCATGGTATTAATAGCTCCATTACATTTCTTTCTTTTTCTTGTGGCGGAGGGCAGGAAGGGAGGAATTTACTGTAATTTTTTTAGCATCACATAGGATTTTTTGGTTTTAATATGTGGTTACTTAACAATTTCTCTGTTAAAATTCAATATTGGTAGATAGGTAGTTTGTGCTTGTTTGAATCAGCCAAGCTGTCTGGTCTCAAAATGTAAATAAGATATTTACATCATAGCAAGTTATACTTATTTATATCACCAATGAAAAGCATACTTGTAAATACATACTTTTATTCATTGCTCTATATATGGTTGATGAACATTTACTTCTATTTTACGTTTGCTTTTTTATCTTGTTGGGATTTTTTTTTAAATTTTTTTTTGTTGCACTATTCTGCAGGTGCTCTTATATGCTGCTGCTGTAATGGTTTTGATATTCCCCTTTGATATCTTTTATTTTTCATCTAGATATTTCTTCTTAAGGACTCTCTGGCGAATAGTTTTCCCATTACAGGCAAGTTTACTTTTATTTTGATGTATTGTGTTAGTAAACTCTTATGGTATTACTCTAGAAATAGTTGACACTGTTTTAGCATCTGGCTTATATTTATGCTATGCATAACCAGGCAGATATATAAGCTTCGAAATAGAATATGTAACTTATTCCCTTGCTTCTCTACATTCAGTTTTCATAAAAGTTACAGAAGTATTCATGCAACTCCCCTCCCTTTGGTAGTCATTAAAAGAACCAGCAACCAGTGTTAGTGCATTAGATGAGATCCTCACATATTGTTCCAAGTGTAATGAAGTGAGAAGAAAAGCTGGCAAGACTGTGCATCATAAATAATAAGTCATTTAAAACAATTAATAGGTGCATCCATCAATGACATTGTCAGTGTACACAACATATACTATTATGCGCACAAGTAAAACCCTTGAAGAGGCATCGTGTTGAACCTTCCTTCAGGATATATATGTGAGAACTATTGCAGTGTCAAACTTTGATGCTTAGAAGAGAATTATTTTTTTTCTTTATTGATTCAGTTTCTTAAGACTTGATATTTAAGCCTAAAAAACCTTGCCCTTGCTTTACTCTGTCCCTTGTGAATTGATGCTTTTAGTATCCAGTTGGAATTTGGAACTATGCTTGAATATGATGTAACATTTTTCTATTTTTCATTAAAACAGGCGATATCATTCACAGATTTTTTCTTGGCTGATATCTTAACTTCCATGGCTAAGGTCTGGTTCCTTTTCTATATTATCTTTCTATTAGAAAAGTCTTTGTCCTCCTCTTCCATGTTAATCTTTATTATTAAATATGAATTTCTATTTACTAAGTTTTGAGCCTAGATATATGTTTATTTAGAGATCTGAAGCTATATACTTTTGCCTGCATTTACTAATGCTATTATGGATACTGAGGTCCAACACTGACACAATCTGAGAGTTTAGAATTGACATAACCTGTTGATCTAAATTTATTTTGTTTCTAGTAATGCATTACCGTTTTATTTTGATTATGGTTGAAATTTTATGCAGGTCTTTTCTGATTTGGAGCGTTCAGTATGTAGAATGGTCCATCGACAGGTTTGATTCTGTAAATTGCTTTTAATGTCTTCTACTGTTGGTTTGAGAGATTATATTTATATTTTATTTTAGTAACTAGACTATCCTATTCTGATTATGACAGAACTTGATCAAGTTCAAGTGTATGATGAATTCCTTTTTATTTAGCATTGGGATCATGAAACAAGTTTTCTTGATTCCATTTAAAATATTTCAAGATCTAAATCAGTTCTTCTGATTTTCTAATATTGAGATTTGTAACTTAATTACAGTTTTGATGGTACAGACTGTTCTCTGTTCCCATGTAACTTAATTACTGCAGATGCTTCTTTTCTCAACTTAGGGGATGCATTTTTTAAATTTTTTGTAGGTTGCCACAATTGCTTGGTTGGAAGCTGATTCTGTTTGTGGCAGCCACTCTGTTGCAATCCCTTTGGTTCTTGTTTTGCCTTATCTTTTCCGCTTAAACCAATGTCTCCGGCAGTACAAAGATACTGGAGAGAAAACTACTCTTCTGAATGGTAAGAACTCTGTCTGTCTTGATCTAAGTAATGCACTTTTTTGTTTTTTTTAGAACTTGTATTAGTAGTGATCTAAAATTTTGCAAGTTTATGAAATTGATATATGGAGTTTATCCAGTGCATGTTTCTGTCGATTTTGCATGCTTTGCTTTCAAGTGTTTATGACTCTATTTATTATTACCATTACTATATAGTATAACTTAAATGCAATGTCACTATGTCAGCTTTCCTGAGCATATTATTTTTGAAATTTTCTTAATATATTGTTTCAATTATTTCTAATATCTCCTTGTTTTGTATCATTGAAATGTGATGTTATATATGTTTTAAGCTAATAACAACTTGCCAGGTGAAATTAGGACATTTTTGCCTTGATTGGAATGGCCTTTTGCACATGATATAGTTTTTCAACTGTCCTTTAAAGATCTTTAAGCTTGTTTTGTTTGAACCTAATATGATGTATTGATTCTCATAATTGATTATAGGTTGTTGCTTGTAACTAAATATGAAACAGGACATTTTTGCTGATTTTTCATGATGTGACTGGATATAGAATTTGTAATGATTTTTGGAAATTGTACTATTCCTATCATAAAAAAAGAAACAAGAAGGAAGCATGAAAATTCATGTTAAGGACCAACTACTCTCAGTATTTTGCTTCGTTTTTTGTGCTGTTTGTGAGAGAAAATTTTAGGACTTCTCGTCATTACATGATTATATTTTATAATTCAATTTTCATGATTTTCTATGGTATTGGGGATGCAATTATGTTAAAAAAAAAATTGAGAAGTCGTGTTTAATTTTTAGGCTGATTTTGTTTATAATCTTTCTGCTGTTTGTATGTTAACTGCTGGTTTTACATTTGAAGATTAAATTCTTTAATCATTAATGAACGGCTGATCATGTTTTTCAAACAGATGTTTTATTGCTTTGCACTGATGTTCATTCTTTTGGTTATGGTTTCAGCTTTGAAATATTCGACCGCAATGCCTGTGATTTTTCTTTCTGCCCTTAAATATCACGTCTTCACTGAGAGGTGGACAAACTTTTATAGGCCTCTCTGGCTTCTGGCAGGTGTTGTGAACTCATCATACTCCTTCTACTGGGATGTGAATCAAGATTGGGACCTAAGGTATGCCCAATGTTTGTCCTAACATGCACTTTTAATAGTATCTTTTGAGCTAAGCTTCTGTCTAACTGTAGAGATGTAGATTCTACTGTTAGTAATGTTTTTATATCTTAGCCAGACACCTTTAGAAATGGAAGAAATTATTATTATTTCCAGAAGTGAGGCTAGTATTTTTTTTGGATCTGATGAGTGTCATATGACATATTATGATATGATTATTGCTTTCTTTTTTGCCAGTGGCTTCACTCGAATATTCAAGTTTAACAAGCCACATCTGTTCTCACATATGTTACACGGAAGGAGATGGGTAAGTTTTGTTATATGAGAATAGCTTGTGTTCAGTAGCTTTTTTTCCTTTGGAATTTATCATTCATATTGATTTTTCAAGGTAAAACAGTTGGAATGGAATTGTAAAAATGGCTTTAAAGAGATCAAAATATAAACATTTCTCATTTGTGGGACTTGGGGTTATCAAGAAAAGTTAGTTTGTGTGTGTGTGGAGGTCAAGTATAAATAATATAAAACATAAATGTAAGAAGATAAAAATGATTTTGCAATTTTAATTTTTTTAAATAGGCCATGGATTCCTCTATCAATGAGGAGCCAATAAACCATCCGTTATTATAACTCTATCAAAATGGTGTAAGTGTGTAACGCGGTTGACATAAGGTTGCGGAATCAGAATTCAATAGAAATAAACAAATCAAAAAGCATTGGGCGAGAACCAAAACCCCCTGTGTTGGGTTTATACTAAGACTGATTTTCCTCATTTTTCCCAATAAGTTGATGGCATTACACCATTTTGATACTTCGAATAAACTAGAATACATATAGGATACACCGGTGCTAACTCTTCATATGCATATAACCTGATTAATGTGGTTCTAAGTTCTAACTGGTTAGCTGAATTTGTGAAAACCCTCATGGTGAAAAAAGAAAATAGCAGTGGATAACTGAAATAAATGAACAGATTGTTTTCTAAGTGTGATAAAGTGGTTTTTATATGCCTACAGGTTTACTTTTGGGTGATTGGAAGCAATTTGGTTTTGCGTTGCACGTGGACATATAAGCTGTCTGCCCATCTTCGTCATAATTACCTCACGGTGTTCTTCATTGCTGCTTTGGAGATTTTCCGCCGCTTCCAGTGGATATTTTTCCGTGTTGAAAATGAGTGGAACAAGATGAATTCCAAATCACACTCTCATCTCTTGGTCAATGAGATCTCAAACGATGAAGAGAAATTACTTCATTCCATTAACTACAGTGTATAGGCTAGATAACAGTATGATGCCTAATGCTTTGGCAGTATCATACAAGGTATATTTCTAATATTTTGACGATAGGGGATTTCCATTCCTTTTTATGATTCCATTGGCTTGGCTACCCGTCAGTATTAAATGTCATTCTTTATTCACACACACACACACACACAAATTTTTATTCTTACCGTTCTCTTCAGCATATCTTGTTCCATTCTATTGCAATTTAATCATGTATAGCATCAAGCCATCTAGTTAATAGCATCGTTTATATATGGACCAGTTGGATCCACGATATCTCGAGTGTTCATTATGGTGAAAAAGAAAATCTATCATAAAACTGAAACAAGCCTTAAATATATTATTATTATTATTATTATTATTATTATTCCTAGTCCTCTGGATTGAAAGTTAGCTGCATCATGCATCCGTTACCAACTCTACAAGCCAACATTAGCAAAACATGATTTTGCCCGTGCCCTTGGCCAGTAGCTATCATTTTACTATTATGAAGTAGCTGAAGTAAACGCTATTCAGTCACTGGTTAGACATTTATGCTTCCAAAAGTTCCTTCATAAGGGCCAAGTATTTGTGGTGTACGAAAATAGACCTCCGGTTTTGTTAACACATGAACCAACCGAGCAAAGTTTATGTTGCCAGACTGTATTCTCGTGCATGGCTTGTTTTTTTCATAAGACACTACACAAGGGTGGGGACCTCTGATGAAGAATATTAGTGGCTTGAGATTTACAAGGAAAAAGGATTCTAAACTTTCAATCGCAATCTTAAAACTTAGTCTGTGGTAGAGTCACACGTCAGCAATACAGTGAGTGGTTCCTCCAAACTAGATAACAAGCACAGTTGCAGTTAACACCTGCTTAGTCTTTAACCACTCAAATACCACAGCCATGAGCATATGCAAGCATTAACTCCCTCTGGTGAAACCACCAAGATGGCGTAAATGTTAACAGCAGGTGAGTACAGCAACCACAGCTGGCCGCTGCAGCCAGAAACAAGCCTGACCGAGCTGAACTTGCCCAGAGTGCTCTGCATTCTCTCTTCCATGTTAGAGAAGCTGGTGGCTCGCAATGAAAAGCTCGTTGATATCCTGAGCCAGCAGCTAGATGGACTGAACTGTGGCTCAGTAAGACTTGGGAACAGCTTGAATACATTTCATGGCGTAAGAGCACCAAGCATAAGCATACCTAAGTACTTGGAGAGGATATACAAGTACACTAATTGTAGCCCCTCGTGTTTTGTGGTTGGCTATGTGTATATAGACAGGTTAACACATAGGCACCCTGATTCTCTTGTCACTTCCTTGAATGTGCACAGATTGCTAGTTACCAGTGTCATGGTGGCTTCCAAGATGCTTGATGATGAGTGAGTCGCTGCCCCATTTCTCTCTAGTGACATATTTGGTTATGGTCATACAGTCTCCATGGGCTAATTTAATAGAACCATTTCAAAGTGTCATTTATGTTATGTAAGGTTTCAAATTGCGGTCACGGTTGTTGTTTCTTCGCAATTTTTGATGTTGCGAGAAGTTACCAATACAACAAATATTGTGGTCATGTTGTTGGTTGCAGACACTTTAAAAATCTTGTAGTTGCAGCCAAAATCGCGATCACAGACCGTCTTAATTACAAAACCTTGATGTTATGCATGCTACTTAAATTGTGGTGACACAACTAAATGAAGTGAAGATGGGTTTTAGGTTTTAACTAATTTTACTTCTCCTATGTACATCTTATAGCTTACACTTTTAAGAATCCTTCAATTAAACTGTAGCTTTATTGTCTTTATTGTGGTTATCTTGTCTATTCTCGTGCTTTATTCTTTGCTTTTCTTCGCTGTAGACATTACAACAACGCCGTATATGCTCGAGTAGGAGGAGTAAGCAATACTGAATTGAACAAGCTTGAGTTAGAGTTACTCTTTCTGTTGGATTTTAGAGTTATGGTAAGCTCTCGGGTATTTGAGAGCTACTGTTTTCACTTAGAAAAAGAGATGGTTATCAATGGCACAGGCATGAAGATTGAAAGGGCATTAACACCAAAGGCTATGGATGACTTAGAGACTGAAATATCCGTTGAAGATAAACAAAGCCCTTCCCCACCTCAAATTGTAGACTAACACGATCAGTGGTTGGTTCTGGTCAATTTTTGGGTCCCATGCCCCTCCTTAGTCCTTCCCTTGCTCTTCACGGCGTGGTAATAATTGGATCATTCATGGGCCAGTTTCGTTTCTTGTATTTCACGTCAATGTCAAAGCTTGTGATATTGCCTTTTGCCTCCTGCAAAAATAAAGTACGAGGCTGAGTTATTATATGATTCACACGAACTGTATTAATTTGGCTTTGATGACAAAATACAGTTATATTAGTTTTTCTTCCCTTATTTAGTTTTTTTGAAAGAAAGTTCATTATTCTTGGAAAGTTTTTTAATTCATTTTTATCTTTGAACCTCTGTCCAGTTCAGTTGCTCTTGATTTACACGGTTGAAACCTTACTTTGTATGTGACCAAATTAGGTAGGGGTAGTTAAGAATATATGACATGTTCCAATGTTTTTACAATTGGACTTTTTTTTTAATTAGTAAAAAAAGGATGTTGAATTGTTGGAAAAAAAAAAGATTTTGAAGTTGAATTTGACTTGAATTAGAAATTCAAATATCAACCTTAATTTATCGCATGAACGAGTACTAAACTAAAAATATTTATTCAAATATTATAAATTAGAACATATAATTTGAAAAGTGAAACTCTCCATAGAGCTGACAATTTGTGTCTAACCTAATGACTCAGCCCAAACATCATGTAATTAAGGTTGAGTTATTGGGCTTTCAAAAATAAGGCCTAAAGAAATTGGACCTGTTTAACCTGGCCTCATTAATCATTTTATTTTTTTAAAACCTATATATATCTCCTAGAATTTTATTTATTAATCATATTTATTTATTTTTGTTTATTATTAAGTAGGGTTCATTACCTGTCGGTCTTGAATTAGGCTAGATCGGGCCATTAAATTCATCTTATAATAGCTTAGTTTTGCATGGAAAGGAAAAAAATATATTATGAGTTATCATGTGTATCATGTGCTTAATATTTTTTGTTTTTCATATAAGATCATATATTACTGGAAAAAGTTTATAAAAACTCGTAACTTTTTTTACATTATTTTTATCAAAAGAAACTCCTTTTTAACTTTTAAGACATTTTCTTTAAGAAAATATTTTTAAGACATGAATTTTCATATAGTCTCAGAAATCATTTAAAAAAAATGTTATTACAAAAATCAACCTACACATCATTATGTAATAAATTGCATTTAGTGAGAATTTAAAACTCTAGTCCATGTTAATTAAATTCGATTTTTAAGTACATTCCAAGAAATTCCAGCATATCCTAAAAAAAATAAAAAATTACACCACCAAATTTGGTAAATTGACCAAACCCAAAACATCGTAACGTTAAATTGCATTTTTGGAGCAAATCTGTAAGGTCTGAACGGCAGCTTATAGCGGTCGTTGACGGCAAAGAGAGACACAAACGTAATCTGTGAGTTTGGAACATTGATTCGTTGTTTCCTCTGCAAAATCAAATCCTCATTGTGATTGTTGATGAACAATTGAAGTATCCCTCCGATTTGAAGATTCCGGTGACGGCGAGCCATGGCCACCGGCGGCGACGGTGACACTTCCAAACAAGAGCTCTTCCAGCTCATCAAACGCTTCGGAGCTTACGTCACTTTCAAGATCTCCAATCTCTTCCCTCTCTCTCTCCACAACCTCGTATTTCTATTCTCTCCTCTTTCTCTCTCTATGGCTTCCTTGCTTTAATCGCAATTTTACTCTTTTTTTTAATCGGCCGATCATTCGATTGGATCTGATTTCATATTAAAATCTTATCTTTTTGCTAATTGTCGCTTTCCCAATTCGTAATTATCTGAAGTTTGGATTTGGGTGCTTTCTTTGCCCCTTTATCGTTGATTGAATGGTTTTGATCCGGGACTGTGTAATCCTCAATTCTAACTCTGAAAGTTTATTTTTTGGTGATAACACTCAACTGGGTCTTTTTTTTACACCTCGTTAATTTATTGTTGGGTGTGGGTAGAAAGGGTTAGTTTTTATGTTGTCAAAATGAAAAAACAGTTTCCTAGGATGCATGGTAATAGGTTTCGTTAAAATTGGTAGTTTGGGTGCTTAAACATGAAGCAAAGTACTATTGGGAAGGTAAAAATAGTGATTAGTGACTAGTAACTGCTGCTACGTATATATTTTTAGTGAAACTGTATCGTATAAATGATCAAAGTATTTTTTTGAGCTTGTCTCTTTCAATGATCTTAGAAATGATATTCTTGGTATTAGGATTTACGCTCTATCGGGGCAGTTGCTGGTCTTGCTGTTGCAATTGTTTTCACATGGAGGCTCTTGAGATCTCCTTCTGGGTCTCAACGGAGGCAACAGAAACGGCAAGGTCCTTCATCTAGTAATCCTGGAGTCGGTACAAATTCAAATTCAAATGCGTCGGTGGTTCCTTCGGATGCTTGTTCACCCTCAGATGATTCAAGGGCGCAAAATGTTGTTGATGAGTTCTTTCAGCCAGTCAAGGTAAAATATTTTTATCGCTTTCCTTTGCTTGATGCTTTGGAGTTAAAACAATGCATGAATGCTTTTGGATTTAATGTAAGACAAGTTAGGATGAATTTGATAGCTTTGTGTGTGATTGGCAATTCTAAGCTTGCTTTTTCTTTAACTTTTTCAGCCAACCTTGGGGCAGATAGTTAGGCAGAAGTTGAGTGAAGGAAGAAAGGTAATGGAATTTATTCTTTCTGGTACTCTAGTGGAATAATGATATATGTTCCATGCACAGTTTGTTGTTGTTATGGTCTTATTGAAATTAATGTCTCTTTTGATCATAAGAAATCTGTATCTTGGATGATCACATTAGATCACAATGTACTGAAAGTTAAATTAATATGCCATAGCTTTATAGATTAGATTTGCATGACATTTACACATGTCGGGCAATCACATTTTAAAGTTCCGAGTCTGAATGAAAATGGTTTTTGAAGATTGATCTAAAGCTTCTTTTTTCTTTTTTAATTTTATTGCTATCTATACTTTGCATAAACTTATCACAGACTGAATAATTCGATGAAGTCAAGTGCTTTAGCCATTGTTATTAAGTGCCCCCTGTCAGTTCCTGAACCCCTTCATTGAGAATCAAATGACTGCAATTATTTTGTGTGATTTGAATAAGGAGTTCTCATTCTCAATATGCAGCCTCTATTGATGTTGATAGAATGAGCAGTGCTACTTATCATCAGCAACAGTCTTTCAAATTTTAATTTTAATTTTGAAGTTCGGCGCTTGATGATAACCTCCTTACTAAGTGGACAAACTTGAAACTTGAAACTTGAAATAAGTAGTCATTAAATTAGTAATTAAAATTAAATTAATCTAAAATTTAAGGTTGTAAATAAAACTATTTTCACATACAAGGTATTTTTGTGTTTACTTTCACGTTCAAATTTAGTGCTTTTTTGTTTTTTGTTATTTTTTTTGTCTATCTTGATAGATGGTGCTGATACTATTGTTCTTCTTCTTATGGTAAACCTGAATAAGAAATCTTATGAACCTTCTTTGAGCAACATAATTGGTTATAACTAGATTGAGAATTGAAACTTTTGATTACATGAGGAGCATTTTTGTTACTAGTTTGTGTTGTTGTTGTTTTTTTTTTTTTTTTGAAAGGCTTGCTACTAGTTTGTGTTGTTGGTCATTAGTCATTGCATGCTGATAATGGCATATGGATAATGTTTCCTAACTGTTATGGCCAATGTGTGTATGTACTATGTAGGTAACTTGTCGCCTTCTTGGAGTGATCCTTGAGGAAAGTAGTCCAGAGGAGCTGCAGGTGGTGAAATTGTCCTTTTTTTATACTTCTATTTTGTGACATCAATGCAGACTTGCAGAGAAATATATAAATGTGGTTCATTCTGTTCTTGGCAGAAACAAGCTACTGTGAGGTCCTCTGTGCTAGAAGTACTATTGGAAGTAACAAAATTTTGTGATTTATATCTCATGGAACGAGTTCTGGATGATGAAAGCGAGGTGTGTCACTCATTGTGTCTTATCTGACGAACTTAATGGAATTAATTAACAATACTTCTCATTTTATGCTGGCAATCTTCCTACTTTGTCAAAATGTTCTTTACAATCAAATGATTCTATAAAAATGAACAAGTTATTGTATAGTTGCTTGAATCAAAAACTCACCCTAGCATGTGAAACTTTAATGGTCATCATTAGTGCTTTTCCAACACACTGTTATTCATTTTAGTCCCTATCAATGTTGTGGAAAAGGCTAAAGTGAATGAAGTTTACAAAGTTCGGGGCCAAAATGAGGATTTTGTGAAGTCAGGTGCTAAAGTGACTAATTCTTACGATTTCAGAAACTAAAGTGGGGGTTTAGGTTTACTCTTGTTTACATCATGGTTATATTAATTTGAACTAGTTGAGATAGTATATATCTTAAAGATGTTAGTATAAGGTACACACTAAAATTTCTCCTAGGTCTAATACTCTCTTGCTTCCTCGTTGTAGTATGTCATATTGCTGAAATGCTTGCTCGTTATATATGGACTATTTTTTGCAGAAAAGAGTTCTTGTAGCATTGGAAGAAGCAGGGGTATTCACTTCAGGTGGTCTGGTCAAGGACAAGGTATGTGGATGTTCATAAAACAATTACACTTCTTTTTCTTTGTAGAACTTAACAAGTATTTTCCGTTGCGTGAACATCCTTCCGTATGCAGTACACATTTTGATGGACGATATGATGGGAGTATCTATTCCATTTTTTATTCAAAATTTAACATTATCTATGATGACAGACATCTTGATCTGAGATGTTCTGAGGGACATCCATGCTAATTTAAGAGTGCACCAAGAGAGAGAATCTTTAAGAAAACGTTTTCTGTTTTCATTTTCAAATTTTTTGATTTGGAAAATATGTTTAGTTTGACCTTTTATTTTCTGTTTTCAGAAAATGAAAATATTGGAAATATGTTTAATTTAACCATTTTCAATGAAAGTTCATGAAATATTTTTTTATATGAAATTTAAAACAAATTTTGAATAATAACCTTTTTGTACTCTATTTTGATCTGTGGTACCTATATGCAGGTTCTGTTCTGCAGCACAGAGAATGGGCGGTCATCGTTTGTTCGGCAATTGGAACCTGATTGGCATATTGATTCAAATCCTGAAATTGTCACTCAGTTGGCTGTATGTTTCTATATATCTCAGTTTCATCCATCAAATCAAATTCATGCTCTGATACAATATAGTTATATTGTTACTGTTGTTGTTGTTGAGGCTATAAGATCACTATGCTTTATTTGTTCTTCTAACGATTTAACAACGGATCATATTGCAGAGGTTTATCAAGTATCAACTTCATGTATCTCCTTACAAAACTGAAAGAACTGCTGCAAATGTGTTCAGTGCTCCATCTCTGGAACAGTTCTTTGGATCCATATGAAACTAAAACCACTACAAATCAGATGTTATTCATAAATATCTCCTAGTTTATTTCTATGTGCATCTTGGTTTCCACATTCACCATATGTTTTTTTTCCAGCTTTTCTAGATGTATGAGAACAAGGTTAGATTTTTTTTGAAGTTTTAAGGTTCTCACTCTAGGTAGGTGAAAGACCTTATGTGTATGATGCTTTGAAGAAGTTTTACTATTTTCTTTTTTCTTCTTTGTTTTGAAATTTGTGCATTACATTGTATCCCATCCAGACATTTTAAACTGGCAAGGTGACAATTTTTATTAGATGTTTGTTTTTTGATCATGTTTCATTACGTTATACCATCATGATTCATGAATAATGTTAGTGACCGTCCTCCAAATGTCAAGTGGCTATGAAAGAAGTTTATTGATTCTTGATTGTACACTTCTTTGGTTACAACTACTATGCAGGTAAACAATTGCATGTAGTTAAGTTACCCAAAAACTAAACATTGGAACATGTCATAGATTCGTAAACATTTTTTCCCAAAAAAAAAAAAAAAAAACTTTTATGCATGCAGTTAAGTTACCCAAAAACTCAACAAATTTACTTTAATTTAAAGTAGAAGAGGGTTACATGACATATAAAATCGATGACATTAACTTGGAGAAAAAATGTTAATAATTTGACTTTGGTTTAAATAGAAAGTTAAGTGAAGAAAAGAGTTAAGAAAGTATGAAACTAGAGGATATAAATTATAATTTACTCACAATTTAACTAATAACTTTTTTCATACACAAATCTTGTCTTGGGAAGCCAAAAAAGTATCGTTTATAATGTTTCAGAATATAATTCAAGATGGTGATTGTGTTAAAATTGTTATCAAGAAATAAAAAAAGTTTGAAGTAAAAATAAAATAAAATTGGACTGGTTTGATATTAATCTCAATAAGATCAAGTTGAAAATAAATTTCTCTAACTTTTACTTTTTATCCTCGTACAATTTAATTTGGTCTTCATACAAATAGGTTTTCAATTTAGTTCTTTACTCCTCAATCATCTTCAAGGCTGTTTCGGTTGTTATAATATTCCGAGATTGTCATGAATTTACTGTAAAATACACGAATCAAATCAAATTTAAAACAATTGTAAGGTATAAAATATAAAAATTTCAATGTTTCTAGTTCTTACGCATAATTTTTTCTTATTGACAAATATTAATTTGTTATAATATTAATTTTGTTAGCAAAAGAAAATAAGAAAATGGTAGTTCTCACGCATAATATATATTTTCAACATTATATAAATAAATATTTATTTTCAACATAAAAAAAGCTGGTATCATGACATTGAAAACGATCTCACACCCGTAAGAATTAAATTAAAATATTTTTCAATAATAATGAAAATTAAAGAAAGGATAAAGACTTTAAAAATCAGCATCATATTTATCCAATATTTTTAATTTAAGTCATTTAATTTATTAACAAAACAAAGTTAAATCACATGGGATGGACCAAAACATAGTACTACTAACTACCAATATGATTTCGTATGTTACCACCTGGGAATCTCAGTCTCACACTCTTCCAACCTTCAATGGACTCCGTTTGCCCTATTGGCTTTTATCAAATTTATAATGCAACAAAGTATCTGCCAAAAGGTTCCCTTAAGAATCAGTGATGGTCTACATCCGATGTGGGACTCTTAACAGCTTTCACTGTGCCACTGAAATCTCTGCTCTTCTTACTCCTCCTTCACCTCTTCAAGTTCAGGTAATCTCTTCATTCATATTATACACCTTTCTTAACCCTTTTCATTTTGCTCCGCTCTTAATTTTGCTCTTTTCACTCTTCAGGAACATTATCACAACCTTTTGTCTGCAAGAGGGTGCAGTGGTATCACTGTCAAACAGGATGGCAACTCTGGAAAAGGTTTTTATTTTTTTATTTTCAATTTTAATAATTCTGTCATTTGTTTATGTTCCATAAAGCTGTTAAATTTATATATACTTCATTCAAATTGTTTCAAGAGTTTAATCTTTATACTCTAATTGCCTACTAACTAACTTTGGTATGACTTTCAAGAAAGTTATTCTAAAAGTCCTCTGTAACTCTTATTGTAGAATGAATGAGAATGTAAAAATCCTCTATTACTCTTCTTTTAATATGTATTATAGTATGTGTTTTTTCTGCAATTGGAGAACTGCAGGTTTATATGCAGACATGGACTTCAAAGAGGGGGAACTGGTTCTGAAGGACCCCATGCTTGTAGGAGCTCAACATCCCCTCAACAAGGTTTGTTTTTATTTTCACAGTTTTTGTTCTTGTGTAGCCATATTAAAAGCTTTCTGCTCCTTTCTCTTATATTCTACCTTGTTTCGCAGATTGATTGTTTGGTGTGTAGCTTCTGCTTTCGTTTTGTTGGTTCCATAGAACTTCAAATTGGAAGGAAGCTTTACATGCAACAACTGAGGGCCAACGAGAGTCATGGTTGTGATGTGGGAAGCTCTTCGAAACACTGCCATGAAATGGATTCTTCAGATGAAGAGGAGAGCACTCAGCAATGCACTTCTGGTAGTCCCAAAACTAAAGTTCCTCTCCCTGAAGATGTTGTGCAATCTTTAATGAATGGCCAATTGGTGTTGCCTTTCTCCGAGAAGTTCTCCTTGCCGCCAGCTGTTCCATGCCCTGGTGGATGTGGAGAAGCTTACTATTGCAGGTAAGGCTATGGTTGCCTGAAGAAAAAATAGATTATATATAATATTTTTATTTTGCCAATGTTTTCTGCCAAGGAACAGGAATAAATTTGTAGAACTGTAGAAGAGTAAAGCTAATTATAGGTTGAGAGTTTGACACTTTGCAACTTTGATTTTTGTGCATGTATTTAGGATTGTGTTAAAGTATAGAGTAAGCGCACTAAATTATGTACTTATTATCCCCTCTGTCCCTGATTATAAGACTCTACCAACTAATTTGCGCCCTTTAAGAAAAGTATTTAGTTTAATTAACCACATTAAATCTGTGTCAATTAATTGTGCTAGTATTCCAAAATTTTATCTTTTTCTTATCTTTTTATCCACTTTTCTCATTAATATTTGGACAAAGAATAATTAAGTAAGGATATGTGGAAAAAAAAATAGTTAATACATTTAAAAATTAAAAAAGAATCTTATAAAAAGAAATAAACAAATTTTTAAAAAGGGTCGGGCGGAGGGAGTACTTGACACAATATGGTTTTTAGGCCAGAATTGAAGTACAAGACATAGACCACACTGGGTTTCCCCCTAACATGGAGTCTCCTTCTGCATTCAGCAATTAGTAAAACTACTAACTACCCCACGAATAACGCATTACAGATCACACACTATCTGGCACACTATCTATAGGTGCCTAAATAACTGCATAAAAACATAAATGATACACAAAAATAATAACTCGGTTCTATAACTACCTAATGACAAATACTGCACAGACACTAACAATTCTGGCCTACTTTTTATCCCTTCTCACGTACACTTTCCAAGGTCTATTAGATTGAAAAAAGAAAAAGATAAAACTTTGTTTTTAACTGTAGCTTCCTGTGGTTATTGGGATAATGGGTATGTTCTTGAACTGTTGCACATCATTCTTTTGCGTTCAAAGTATGATGTAATCTCTTCTGATGGCGTAGTCAATACCTGTAGCATGTCATGTGCAGAGGTGGATTGGGAATCCTCCCATTCTTTACTCTGTACTGTTGAGAGTTCTGATTCAGCTCGTAGAGAGGCACTCCTTAAATTCATCAAACATGCTAATGTAAGACTCCTTCCTTATGGGTGTGAATATTTCTTAACAATCCAAATGTGTTCTGAAGTCTGACCCTTTTGTTTCATTTCTTGCTGATTTATCCTTCTTTTCTTTTTTCTCCCAGAAACAAATGATATATTCCTCCTTGCTGCAAAGGTAAGGTTTAATTTTTCTGAGTTTCATGTCTATCGAATGCTGCTTGAAGAATGCACATGCATGTGTATACTGTTTATGCATGTATATCTGATAACATCACCTGGTATTGTCATCATTAGAGTTCAATAAAGATTACTCTGAAGTAAATGCTGACACATCAAGCAAATCAATTAGAAAAAAAATCTGGTGAATATTTTGCTTTCATAACATAAGAGATTGCTTCTTCCTCAAATTTTTATGGTCCTTTTATCTAATTATTTTACATCTCGCTTTTTATTCTATCTAAGCTAGCCTTTAATTTGACATTAGACATAGACATGGGTGTATTAATAGATGCTCAACTTATTAAATAAGCTATTTTCATTAGTCTTGCATAAATCATCTTTATTAGATTTGTCTGACATGGAGGCCTGGTTGAATTTTGTGACTAGGCCATTTCTTCTACCATGTTAAAGTACCGCAAGTTAAAAGCAGTCAGTCTTGAAAAGCAAATGAAACATGATATATCCTGTGTTTCGAACCACTGTAACTTATCTATTCTTTTGGAAGCTTGGAAGCCCATATTGATGGGACACAAGAGAAGGTAGTTAGTTACTAACTTTACCTGCTACATGAGGCCTTAATACAGAGAGCTAATGGTGAGGAAATTTTTTGAGGAAAAGTATTTAATAAATTTGCATGATTCCAGGAATACACTGCACCATGGTTTCAAGTAATTTAGGTTTTTAAAATATTTGTGATATATATGTTACAACTCATGTTCTTCTGTTGCAGAGTTGTTGAAATTGGATAATTTTCATTGGGTCTGAGAAAATGCAAGATATATATGTTTTGGTCTTATCGTTTTTCTTTTCTGTTCTCTTGTTAAATTATCCATTTAATCAAACTGTTTAGAGAGTGAAAGATGTCCTTTTCTATAAGACTTCTAACTATAAAAGCAGCATTTATTTTTTCTTTTTTGTTAAAATATTAAACTTTTATTTGCATTGTTTCATGTAATCATAGTTCCCATTCCATCAAGATACTTTGTAAAACTGATCAAATAAAATATCAACTTCATTGCTCAAATTTCAAAAGAATAATTTAATCTAGTTTTGTTATCATTCAAATATGCTACTTTGGTGGAAAGGGAATACTATGATCTTCTTGTTCCATTTGATGTTGAACATTGTAGTATGATTTTATTTGAACTATGTAAGATGAGTCACTACAAAGTATTTGTAGGTGGTGGGACTGTATTGCTTTGCCAGACGATGTTGATTCTTCTGATGAAGCTTCATTCAGGCTGCAAATAAAAATGTTGGCATTTGAGGTGAGATTCTTCAGAATGCATAGAAGGAAATGTTATATTCACTGTTTTAATATGGTATTCCTAATTTTATACTTATTGATTTGGTGTTTCAGTCTCTCCAACTTCTTAAAAAAGCCATATTTGACAAGGAATGTGAGTCATGTATCCTTGCAGATGCTGATTTTGTGATGTTCATTATGTGGATTCCCAGTGCACTGTCATAATTTTCTCTGAAACTTCAGCTCTAAATCCTTATCCTTGACACTTCCCAGTATTCTCCCTTGAAATCTATGGAAATATCATCGGCATATTTGAGCTGAATAATCTGTAAGGGCTTACTGTATGGGGTTTTGTTTTTGTTCTATTCCTCCTAGCAATATGTTGTCTTGTTTGCTCCCATTAAAATAATGCTTTACAATATAGGTATAACCATTGAATTAAACTGGCACTAGAAGTCTAGAATTATAATTTAAATTTTAGATCATACAGATATATATATATATATATATATATATATATATATATCATGAGTTTGTATTGCCAGTGATTTGGTTGTAGCTTCTCCTGTGGAGGATTACTTCTTATACATTGATGATCTGACATATCCTAATAAGGTTAGACTTTGGTCCGCCCTGCTTTATGACATTTTCTCAAAAAGAATAAGTTGTTTTTACTTTTCTGACATTAATGGCAGGAAGAAGCTGAGAAAATTACGCAACCAATTCTGGATGCTCTTGGTGAAGAGTATTCTATTTATTGCAAAGGTACTAATTTTTATTAAAATACTTACTAATTTACTATAATAACTTCTAGGATATATCCCCATTCTTTTAAATCATTATTTCTAAATGTTGAGAGATAAATCAATTTAGTTGTTGAATTTTATTTTAGGAACTGCATTTTTTCCTTTGCAAAGCTGCTTGAACCATTCCTGTTGTCGTAATGCCAGGGCTTTCAAAAGAGATAGGGAATGTGGGGGTAAAACTAACTTAATTTTATCTACTATTTGATTTGGTTTGAGTTTATCATTTACTTGACTTCATTTGATGCCGAAGATTATTATTAGATTAACATTCATGTTTCTATTTTAGCATGAAAATGAAAATGACAATTCCTTTTATCCATGTGGCTTCCAGTGCCATGTGCGTCAACAAGATCCCCTAAGCCTTTGATGGGTTGAAGTTCACCTTTTGTGCTTGCTTTGATAGTTAAACATGTGGCTTCCATGTGGCTTTTTAAAAAAAAATTAAAAATCAACAAACTTTTATTATAATTTGTAATTTGATATCATTACATATATTAATAGACATTCATATTTTATTATGAAAAATTTATTAAAAAAATAATTAAATAAATAATGTTTGATTAAACAGAAATAATGATTTTCTTATCGTTTTACAGTAAAAAAATTTCTTTTTTTTTCTTGTGTTGATAACATTTATAGTAAAAAAAAGTTATTAAAAAACAATTAAATAAATAGTGTTTGATTAAACAAAAATAATAATTTTCTTATCGTTTTATAGTAAAAAAAAAATTTCTCATGTGTTGATAGCATTTATTCAAGAGTTAACAATTAAAGAATTGAATTTTTTTTTTTTGTAGTTGAATCAAAGTAAGAAGAATTCGCCAATACAATAAAAAATCACTTTCATTGGTAATATTTTATGCATGTCTCAACCGTTAATAAAACTTAAAAATTATATGACGGAAATAAACACTTACTGGTGTGACATAACTCTCCCAAAATTTTGTCGCAATCATTATAAGTTTTTCAAAATTATAATAATTAGTCAAAGTCTTTTGTTAACGTCTGGATATATTTGTCACACTTTATACACTTTCGGGGACTAAATTTTGCATTTTCATCTTTCGGGGACGTATTTGTGCGGAGTGAGAAGACGAAAAGTCAAAAAAATATTATATGATAAATATGTCATTATGTTGACAATTAGATATGACTACGTTAATCATCATTTCAATGACAAATTTGTCCATCTATGCCACATAAGTTATTTTATCAACGATGACGAATAGAAGTTAACGGCCGACTATATTTATCACACTTTTTACACTTTCAGAAATTAAATTTTATACTTTTATCTGAAGGCATCAATTACTCTTTCAAGTTCAAAAGTATCTATTTAGCCTAAGTTAAATGCAGAAGCCGTCTTTGTCTCTCTCCAAAGTTAAATTTTCATACACCAATTTTTATTTTTATTTTCAGTATACATAGGCTACAACGAGGATCGAACAAATAACTTCATATGTAGTTTGGTCCCATTTTACCGTTTCATATAAATTAATTAGAATTTTTCTGTTTACTTTTAAAAAGCTAAGTGTTAAATATGCCCGAGTTTCTTTTTCGGTGAATAATATTTGGAGGACTTATATTCATCTCACTTTAAAGAAATGGGTGAACATGAGAACATCCGAGATGTACTCCTTAAGGTTAATATACCAAATTCTAGAGATCTTTGGCTTAACTCTTTGGCTTCTGTGTACTTAAAAGTAGATGATTGAATAATTAATTCAATATAAAAAAATATTGATTTGATTTTACATAAAAGTTAAAAGACATAAAATAAATAAATAAGAAAGGCACATGATTGTGTGAGAGGAAAAATGCATTAAATTGAGAATAACAATGAAAAAGTACATCAATACAAAAAAAAAAGACTAAACATACATTAACTCTGCTGTTGGTAGCACAAGAAATTCTGCTGCTTATTGCAAGAGCATGATCTACCAGCAAAGTTGGAAATAAGAATAACAATGGAACCTACTTATTCCAACACACATACAACAACCATGCCATAAGGGGTCTTTTATAAGTAGACAGACACCACATGGCATAGCATAACTAATCAAAAAACATTGGCATAGCATAAATAATCAAACCCAAAAAATAAAAGATACAAGATTCATCCATGAACAAGACAAGATTCTTAGCTATTTACGAATGCACAATGCTTCCTGATCTCTCCCTCTGTCCCTGTCTTCACATTAATTCTTCCCATTTTCTCTATGGAGGTTGCAAACTCAGCAGAGAAATTTTCAACTGTCCCTTCAAGCAATTGGATGATTTGAGACTTTGTAACTGAGTTAGTCAACAATGCAGCATCTGATTCAAATAGACCCCTTCTCTTAATAACGTGACTATAGTAGCTAAGATCAAATGTCTTGCGACTTCCAGGGTCCATCTCAATTTTTGTGGTGTTCAATTTACTGAGGTCCTTGCACTTGAAGGCTTTCAGATTTGCAGCATATTCACTGTCTAGTGAAGGGTCTTGATCACCCTTGCCAGTGAAATTGAACAAGCGGTTTGATAATGATGAACAATGAGCGATACCAATTGTGTGAGCACCTGAAACAATTTGAACTCTTGCTCATTACTAGCACAAGAACAATTCATAATTCACACCAATTTATTGGTTTTTATAGAGGCGCAAAATTCAGATACTAACAACGTTTTAATCTTAAAAACAAATTGACGAGTCTGAATGATAAGAACAAGACCCTCATTTTTATCTTTATCTAAACAGCATTCTAAAGCTTTGAAAGATAATTAACTAATTCCTAAAAACAAATTTATCCATTTCAAACTCCAAATATTTAGGTATATTTTCAATCAGGATTACATATGTTTTTAGTTATTTAAATTTAGGATAAATCTGTTTTCTGTCCTCCAAATATAAAATTAAGCTTTTGTCCATATTACTTGAAAAAAAAATTGTTTCAGTCCCTATGCTCAAAATGGAAAATCAAAGTGAGTTGTCATGTAAACAAGTTATAATTTGTTGGCTACATCATAAGCAACGTTTATGCAGAGACACTAAAACAGATATTCTTCAAATTACATGAAGTAAAAAGATCAATTTTAAACTTAGGAAGACCAAAAGTAAACTTGTTCCAAAATTGAGGGACTCAAAAACGTGTTAGTCTTTCAACAATAATGCTTAGGAATTTGTTTCATAAATGATACCAGAGAGCAGGACCAAGTCCTTCAAATCAAGTCCTTGGTTGGCAAAGAGTGTCTGTAGCGTAGTGATGTTGTCAAATGGAGCAGGAATGTTATTTCTGGCTTCCACCAAGTTAGAGATGACCCCATCCCTTCGACCTGTTGGAACTTTCCAATAGGGTCCACCCTGAACACCAATGTCAGTAATGGCATAAACCAGCAAATGGGTCATCTTGTTCTCAAAAAGAAAGTGTAAAGATAATAAAGGTGAAGCAGAAGTTGTGCTTATACTCTTAAGATTTTCCTGATAGCAATTGAGTACTTACTGTGGCTACAATAGTGTCTCTGGCAGCCAAAGTGAGGATATCAGCACAAGAGACCACACCAGGGCATTCAGCTTCAACAAGGCTCTTTATTCTGTCAATGAAGTCAAAGCCTCTTACTGTGAGATTTGGAGGAGCATTCTTCTCAGCCTGATTGGTTGTTGAGTTCAGAAGGACTGATCCATCACATCCCTGAAATACTTCATCTTAGTTAGTTCTTTAATCTAACATATATGGTACTTGTTAAGTAAAAAATGAAAGAAAATTATAGGCTTGAACCACATACCCTTACAAAACAATCATGGAAATGCATTCTTATCAATGCAGCTGCTAGTGATGGAGCATTGTGGATATGCTCATGAACAAATTTCAAAATGATTTTCTCAGCTTTTGGGCAGCTCTGGGCATAAAAACCAAGCTGAAGTTGGGCATGAGTTGATGCAATCAATGCCAAGAGGCAAAGACTCAAAAACCTCAAGTTGCTTCCCATTTTCATGTAGCTGGCAGAAATCCTAGAAGCTTGAGTGACTATATATTACGAATAATAAACACTCAGATGCTTCTTGAAAGAGGCAATTCCATTTCTCTTTGCTGTTTCCACAACACTGATCAGTGATATATAGTCCTTAAGTTAAGCTACAAGACACATCACAAATCATACAGATGGTCCATGCAGCTAACTAACATGTGCGATAAGGTGATGCTACATGCTACTTTATTATCCATTTGCATGTAATAATTGTATCTAGTCTCTAATAAAAAAATGATTAGTTGGCTGCTGTGACCTTATATGGACAAATTAATATATAGCGAGTTCAAAATAGTTGAATTTCTGAATCCTTCAGTACACATCAATAGATTTTACATTTTAGTACTGAATTTACGAGATACTGGATGTTGATACGTTCTTCAAGCATAGGATACTATACAAAATCTCCCTCTTTGTATCATATTTTTGTAGCTTTAATCTGCTTGTATAGATACTAGTACCATTTTAAACAAGAGTTTAGTTTACGTAAGATATTTTTATGTCAACATGTAATAGAAATATTTACCTTGCATTGTGTAAAAATATTTTATAGTAACAATGTATATACATTAAATACTTTAAACAGTATGCGGCGGCTTAACATATATAACAAGTAATCCTTGAATATCTCGCAATTCAAAAATATAATGTAGTCTCAACAGGGAATTTAAGAATAAAAAATTGGCTTACCTGCTCCTTTACTGTGAATCCATTACTATAATCGCTATGCACATTGAGGCAGCGATATTTGACAAGGAATATGAGTCATGTATCCCTACAGGGCTGGTTTTGTGATGTAACTCATTGTGTCTGCTCAATGATACAGTGTCATCATTTTCTTTGAGACTGAAACTTTAGCTGTAAAGTATAAATCCTTGACACTTTCCGGTATTAGCTCCCTTGAAATCTATGGACATATATCATCGGCATGTTTTTATAATATTAAGAGCTTACTGTATGTAGCTAATTTGTTTTTGTTCAATTCTTCCTAGCCATATGTGATGCCTTGTTTGCTTCCATTAAAACAATGCTTGAATATTACAATTTATAGGTATAGCCATTGAATATATAAAAAAAAGGTATAGCCATTGAAGTAAACTGAGCATTAAAATTATAATTTAAATTTGGTTAAATTACTCAGTAGTGTATTTATAAAAAAGAGTATACTATTTTTTTCTTTGAATCTTGATAATTAATATCCTTTTGACACAATATATTTTTCTTCATTTGAATTGATAATGAATTATTTTTATTTCTTATTCAATTTATGCCACTGGCACCTACTAATTAGTAATCAAATTAACCGAAATTAGATCTGTCAGTATCATTCTGACTAAGATTTTTTCTTTTTTTATCTATACAAGTTAAAATTTTAGGTATGAACTATTTGAGAATTTTCAAATAGGTGTTTATACTCTGTTTTTTTTTTCTTCAATTGGGTCCTTAATGGTAGCTGGAGACAAGAGATTTTTATGAGAAAACTTAAGGAACTTATGCTTGAACTTCTACAAATAAAAGCACATTAACAACCATTTGATCCCATCAAAGTTTGCATTGAATCCCTTATGCACTAATGAATGCAAACAAATATCATGCTTTTCTATTAAAAAAAGGTTGGAAAGCCTATTGACCTAATTTTTATTATGAATAAAAAAATAAATTAAAATATGTTTTGAATTCTTATAAATATCAAAATATTTAAAATGTTTGAAATTTATCCAATTAAAATTTTGACTTTTTTTCATTCTCATAAAATTGAAATGTAATTTTTTGGCTTAAATATCAGTTCGAATAAATTCAAATTCAAACTTATGTATCATTATTTCATTGTTGATCCTGTGCATTAACAACTGTCACAAAATACATACAAACTCCACAAATTAATAAACCCTTATTTCCAAACCTTCTTCATCCATAGCCTCACCACGGCACGATCTCCCTCTGGCCCAAATCCACCACCTACCAACTCACTCCGGCACGACCCCAACCACGCCGCCACGACCAGCTACCGCGGATTCAGATCCATACCTCACTTAGCAACTCAATTCGTTCAAGAGTTGGAACTAACTTTCCGTACATAACCAAGCAACTTCCTGTTGTGCATCATATTTGGCACCATATGTAGTTGCTTTTATACCCAAGGTAGAATCAAGTGCAATAGAGCTGCCAAAAGATACAAAAGATTTACATGCAATGACAACACAGCTCATTGTTTACATCAAGATACGGCCTAGTTACCGTTTTTCCTTTGTTTAGCCCTAAAACATTAATCTTTATGAACACACGATTGTATCTTATCCGGTTCTCCATTAACAATAACATTCATATTACCTTTCCGGAAACTTAATGTCGTCTTACCTCCCTTGAAGATGATATTTTTAGCATATGTTCAGAGAGTAGGAGTTATAATAAAATTATTAGCTTCTGCATTTGGTTGTTGGTGGATGAGAGGTTCATATTTGTGGCAATTTTTTTTATTCAGACGGTATTTAATCCAGGAAAATCATATTTTAAAATTTAAATTAAAAATTGTAAGTTTAGATTTGTTCTAATTTATGTCTGGATTAAACAATAACATATTTCAATTTTGTGGAAACAGAAAAGCTATTCAAAATTTCAGAGGAATAAATTTTAAACATTTTAATATTTATAAAAACAAAAAATATATTTTAACCAAAAAAAAAATAAGTATACAGGCATTTTCAACCCATTTCAGTAGAAAGGAAGAGTAGGCGCTCTATTAAGTAACATGGGATTTCCCTGCATAACATGTTGAAGTGTTTCCTATACAATGATTCTTTTTCTTGAATTTTACTCTTAGAAATTTCTATCCTAGAATTAAAATATTTTTGAATTAGACCACGAATTAGAAATTAATGGAACAGTTCTATTGCTATTTTGCAGTGCAATCCAAAAACAAGGTTGATTTCTGGGACGTGATCTAGCTTGTTTTCCTGCCAACAGGCGTGCTTGGTTTCCGGTTTCCCGTTTCCCGTTCTCTCTTTGTCTAAGGCTAAGAATATGGTTATTTTCAAATCTATTTAAAAGAAATTTAATCGAGTCTCTAAGATTTTGTGGTAGTTTCAAGCTATCTTAAACTAACTAAAGGGACTTATTTTTTAGTTTAGGGTTCTAATTTTTTAAAGGCGTTTAGGGTTCTAATTTAAAAATAAAAATAGTTTAAGAGCATATACTTAAAATTTTCCAAATAGTTTAATTTATTGAGCAATTAAACCTTTAAATTTTAGATCATATTGATATATATTAATCATGAGTTTATATTGTTAGTGGTTTGGTTGTAGCTTCCCCTGTTGAATTAAGTTCTCTAGCTAATAAGTCCTAACTTACTTTTGTACTGTCAAAAAAAAAAAAAAAAACTTACTTTTAGCAGAAAGAAATATAGATAATTGTTCACAATTTTTTTGAACAAATCATGTCTCGATCACAAGGCTAAACAATGATTTTTTTTTTCACTGGCTTCTCCTGCATTTGCTTCAGTAATAGGGACCAAGGGAATAAAACCATGGCTTATATTGACATAGAATTTCTATGGCTGACTAGCTGAGAAAATCTACTTCACGTTACTTCATCTGTCATTGTCTATCAATATCATCGTCTATATTATATATTACTAAAACTTGCAGTTACTATTTGTTATCTTCTCACAAAATAGATACTTTACCTTATAACGAACCTTCAATTAGTCGAATTAATTATTTCATTTATAAAAATATAAAACAAAATTCGCAATCGATTCAACGTATGTTCTGTATTTTTGTTGTATAATTATACAAAAATAAAGATGGCTGATTGTTAATGAAGAATATTATGTAAACACGGATTATCTGAATATTACTTTAACTAATTATGACTTAAACTAATCGAGAAGCTAATTCCTTTGACTATAACTCTTTAGCTGGGGTTAATATATCTAATTCTAAACCTTTAGCTTATCTATTTGGCTTTTGTCTACTTAAAAGCAGGTCTGTTCCTGGTGTAAAACGAAATTTTTAATATAGAAACTTAAAGGTAATTAAAACTAAGATCGTGATGTAAAAAGAAAAATTAAAAACAATTTACAAAGTGGGAGTTTTTAAAAATAAAAAATAAGTGTTAAATAATGATAAATTATCATTATTTTAAAAAATGTATTAAAAATCTTCACGTTTAAAAATAGAAATTCAAATGTATAATACATGAATAGTTAATTATAATTATATAAAAGTAATGTTAGCATGGTTACCAAAAAAAAATAATATAAAAGCAATGTTCGCACATCCCTTTGCTTTTATCTTAAATTTAACACTGCACCTACACCCAGTATGTGAAACAATTATTGGTCAACAAAGTTTGTTGTTCAATTAACAAAGTTTTTCTTTTTTTCTTAAAAAACATATTAGTTCATTCCCAAGTGATAGACTTGATCAATAATCAATTTATCAATAACCAAGTAAAATTTCTGATCTAGAAGAAATATATTTATAGAACACGACCTCACAAGTACCACTTTGCCTATAATGGATTGTGTTGTTTTAGCCTTGAATATTTCATTCACATTCTCTGTTAGTTTAAAATAAATGAACAAACATTTAGCTTCAATTAAACCAAAAAGGGAATTAAATTGAGAATAGCAGTGAAAAAGTACATAAAAAAAAAAGACTAGACATAAATTAACTCAGCTGTGGGTAGCACAAAAAATTCTGGTTCTTATTACAAGAGCATGATCTACCAGCAAAGTTGGAAATATGAATAACAATAGAGCCCACTTATTCCAACACACATACAACAACCATACCATAAAGGATCACACGTATGTAGACAGAGACCACATGGCATAGCATAACTAATCAAAAAACATGGCATAGCATAAATAATCAAACCCCAAAAAATAAATGATACAAGATTCATCCATGAACAAGACAAGATTCTTAGCTATTTATAAATGCACAATGCTTCCTGATCTCTCCTTCTGTCCCTGTCTTCACATTAATTCTTCCCATTTTCTCGATGGAGGTTGCAAACTCAGCAAAGAAATTTTCAACTGACCCTTCAAGCAATTGGATGATTTGTGCCTTTGTAACTGAGTTAGTCAATAATGCAGCATCTGACTCAAATAGACCCCTTCTCTTAATAACGTGACTATAGTAGCTAAGATCAAATGTCTTGCGACTTCCAGGGTCCATCTCAATTTTTGTGGTGTTCAACTTGTTGAGGTCTGTGCACTTGAATGCTTTCAAATTTGCAGCATATTCACTATCTAGTGACGGGTCTTGATCACCCTTGCCAGTGAAATTGAACAACCGGTTTGATAATGATGAGCAATGAGCGATACCAATTGTGTGAGCACCTGAAACAATTTGAACTCTTGCTCATTACAAGCCCAAGAACAATGTATAATTCATGCCAATTTGTTGGTTTTATTTTTTAAAATGAAATAATGTAATGCAAAATTCAAAATATAACACATCTTAACCTTGAAATTAAACAAACTGATAGTGTCCTAAAGTCTAAATAATAAGAATTATCAAATCAATATCCTGAAAATTTAAAATGTAGTTAATAAATTCCTAAAAAATAAATTATTCATGTTGAAATTGCAGATATTTAGACATATTTCCAACTCGAGAAATTGTTTGATAAATGGTACCAGAGAGCAGGACCAAGTCCTTCAAATCAAGTCCTTGGTTAGCAAAGAGTGTTTGTAGGGTGGTAAAGTTGGAAGATGGAGCAGGAATGTTATTTCTGGCTTCCGTCAAGTTAGAGACGACCCCATCCCTTCGACCAGTTGGAACTTTCCAAAAAGGTCCACCCTGAAAGCCAATGCCAGTAATGGCATAAACCAGCAAATGGGTCATTCTTGTTCTCAAAAAGAAAGTGTAAAGATACTAAAGGTGAAGCAGAAGTTGTACTTATACTCTTAACATTTTCCTGATAGCAATTGAGTACTTACTGTGGCTACAATAGTGTCTCTGGCAGCCAAAGTGAGGATATCAGCACAAGAGACCACACCAGGGCATTCAGCTTCAACAAGGCTCTTTATTCTGTCAATGAAGTCAAAGCCTCTTACTGTGAGATTTGGAGGAGCATTCTTCTCAGCCTGATTGGTTGTTGAGTTCAGAAGGACTGATGCATCACATCCCTGAAATGCTTCATCTTAGTTAGCTCCTTAACCTTAATCTAACAATAACATTGTACTTGTTAAGTAAAAATGAAAGAAGCTTAAAGATTGAAGCACACACCCTTACAAAACAGTCATGAAAGTGCATTCTTATTAATGCAGCTGCTAGTGATGGAGCATTGTGGATATGGTCATGAACAAATTTCAAAACAATTTGCTCTGCTTTTGGGCAACTGTTAGCATAAAAACCAAGCTGAAGTTGAGCATGAGTTGATGCAATCAATGCCAAGAGGCAAAGACTCAAAAACCTCAAGTTGCTTCCCATTTTGATGCAGCAGGCAGAAATCCTAGAAGCTTGAGTGACTATATATAAATATAGTACAAAATAGTAAACACTCAGATGCTTCTTGAAAGAGGCAATTTCATTTCTCTTCGCTGTTTCCACAACAGTAGTCAGTGATTTATAGTCCTAAGGTTGAGCTACAAGTAACATGACAAATCATACTGATGGTCCATGCCGCCAACTAACATGTGCGATAAGGTGATGCTGTACTTTCTGCTTTACCATCCATTTGCATGTAATAATTGTATCTAGTATAATAAAAAAAACAATTAGTTGGCAGTGCCCTTATAGGACAAATATAGTGAGTTCAAAATAGTTGAATTTCTGAATGCTTTAGCACACGTCAATTGATTTTAGTTAGTCATTTAATTAAAAGATACTGAATGTTGATACGTTCTTCGAGAATAGGATGTCATACACCATATATTTATAGCTTTAATCTGCTTGTATATATTCTCTCTCAAAAAAAAAATCTGCATGCATATATACTAGTGCCATTTTAAACACGAGTTTAATTTATATAAAGTATTTTTGCATAAACATGTAATAGAAATTTACCTTGTCGTCAATGTGTTAGATGAATAGGATTATATAGTAAAATAGTCAAAACTTGTTGTAAAAACAAGG
Source organism: Glycine max (assembly GCF_000004515.6). Lineage (NCBI taxonomy): Eukaryota > Viridiplantae > Streptophyta > Magnoliopsida > Fabales > Fabaceae > Glycine > Glycine max. The sequence goes on from NC_038249.2 coordinate 39,672,338, forward strand.
TATATAAACTAAATAAGTGAACATATGCGGTGGCTTAACTATATACTAGTTTAAAGTATTATTTGAATATCTCGCAATTCGAATTTTAATCTAGTCTCAAAGAGTGATTTAAGAATAAACAATAGACTAATTACCTGCTCCTTTATACTATGAGTCCATTACTTTAGTCGCTTCGTACATTGAGCCAGTCATCGATCAAAATAAATTAACGGTGGCTACCTGCTGCCAACTATGGACCAATAACGTGCATAGTGAGTAGAAAAAAAGTTGATGTGATCTAAATCTCACTATGATTATAAACATACATTAAAGTGTTAATGATATAAAGATAGAGACAAACATTTTGGTAAGTCCTTTTATGTATAGAAAGGTCAGAGTGGTTCCCACATGCTACTTTCGGGTAGTATAACAATAAACTAGTCGGGAAATGCTTAACGAATTAGTTTTCATTTCTTCTTTTTGTGTAGTAAGGTAAAAGAAAGTACTCTTATATAAAAAGTAGAAACACTCGTTTAATTTACATTTCGCTGTTAATATTAAGAACCTGAGATTGCTGTTATCTTACGGCAAGTGTAAGTGAAGTTAAGTAGTTAATTAACTATCAGCATTATTAGTGACCCAAAATAAAATTACTATAATAATATAATAAGCCTCAAAAGTCTAAATTACTGGGGAAATAGTTAGAAGATATGATAATGGAACACATGGTTAACAAAACTTGCATAGATGTGTTAAAATGTGACTTGGTCAAATTTCAAACGGATATAAATAATGAAGAGCTGAATGTATTTAAATTGATGTAAATTTTATGGAAATCACTGCACGTAACCAAAGTGTAGTAGACCCCGTCATGTCTTTTCTGTCCCATATTGCATATATAAAGTCATAAATAAAGCAATATGTAAGTTTAATTCAAAGCAGATTCCAAATCATGTGCATATCGAACGCAGGCTGTGCTTTGTTGAAAAAGTAAGGCCTAGAAAACCCCTAATTCATGCAAGGTTTTGGATCAACAACGTTTTGGGTACTTTCGTATAAATCAATGATTGGTCTTTGTAGATAAAAAATGACCCGGTTTCAAATGTAGGAGCGTGATGACATGAAATCAGGAAAAGGAACAAAAATAAAGATTAATTCGTTAAGCTAGGTTTTTCAATGAGTAGGTGATCGATATTATAGCTTGTAATTTAATTTTCCTTCAGTCTCATAATATTTGAGGCTCTTAATTCAAGGTTTTGGATTTTACCGTGTTATTTAACAATGTCATCACAAAGGAAAAAATAGAGGCTAGAGATGTTAAATAACATTAATTGTTAATTTTCCTTTACAAGCTATACCTTTCCTTTAGCCCTATACCCTAATTATTAATTTTATTTTTCTTTCTAATAATGTTAGAAATTTTACATCAACTAGTATAATATGATCAAAATAATATATATAAATAAGAAAAAATCTATATGTCATGAATTAACTTTTGATGTTTCTAAAATAATATTAGAGACAATTATAATCATTATTGTTTAGCCTATTGAACTATTATATGTCTAATTCTGTAAATTTCACACTTAAAGAACACAAACTCTTGATCTAAATAGTAACACGAAATAAATATACAAATCCTTAATCTTTTTTTAAAGGCCAATACAATAGTTTTATTTCCATAACTTCATAGCACAAGTTATGTATAAACTGAGTCTGTGAACAAAAAATCATCAAATCCTTAATAACAAAAGGAATAATTGCTTTTTTGTATACCTTGTTTTATTGGGAGAGCTGAAGCCTATTATATTCCATTGTTTTTCATGTTCGTTTTTTTATTAATTAAGGTATAATAAGGCTGTCGGCAGCAGGATGAAGCCACCCATGTCCTTGTGCTGTTGTGCAATGCCTGTCTGTGCTCCAATATTATATGCAAAATTATCCTTCAAATTCTATAATATAGAAGTAAAGGCTGAGCAAATTTTATATAGTAAATAAAAGGACTGTCGTCGTTTTCTGAATCACCAACACCATAGGAAAAAAAATATCCTATCTGCTTTCATAATACACATCTTCTTTCGAGGAGTCAACTAAGTGTTTCTAGCATATATCAAATGAGTTCTCATTGCCTTAATTATTTTACAAGTCCATTCGACTAAATTATGATCGATATTTAATAAAGGTTTTCTTTAAATAAATTTCTCAAAAAATACTTAGAAATAAAACAAATTATATTACTCTCGTAAGCTAAAATTAATTTATGTCCTTCGACTTTTATAAATATCTCTCATCCAAATTCTAAAAAAATTGGACATATAATTTTAGCTATAAGTGTCAAAATGGGTACTCGGTCTAGCCTGACAGTCCGAAATGCGAAAAGGGATCGGAGTCGGCTTGAATTCTATATAGACTACATATCTGTTGATCTCACTGAATTGACTCATTTTTTTTTTCTTCTAAATTTATATAAATTTTAAAAAATAAATAAATAACTAATTCATTTTTTTTCTTTGTTGGCGGACAAATTTTTCCAACTCTAATTTTAACTTACAAAAGAAATTTGATTTATTTTTATTTTCTTTTCATATGAGTATTTGTTAAGAAATATATCCAAACAAATTTATTTTATTAACTTACAACTATAGATTGCTTTAGAGATTCGTTCGGAATAGTTTTTTGTTTCCAATTTTAAAATTATTAAAAACTGATTCAGTTTCAGTTTTAAGAGTTAAATTTCAGTTTTAAAATAGAAACTCTCATAAGAGCTGATATTTATCTAGAGATGCCTCATAGTCTCTCATCCCCAGCAAGACTTGCAGGATATGGCCTAACAGAAAATAAAAAGAACAAACATATTTAACTCAAAAATAAATAAATAAATATGACAACAATTCTTACTAAAAAGATTGGAACGACAGAGAGTTATACAAGTCAAAAAAATATTTGAAACACAAAGTTATATATATGTGAATGTATAAATATTGAGTTTTGATGATGTGAAAGAATAATCAAACAAGTTAAGCAAACAGAGATTGTTTCAAGATAAATTCAAGGTTAAGCAAATAAGATTAAAAGAATCTCGTTGATTGATTAGTTTTTGCCTCAAACACATTGTTTCCAACAAATCAAGGCACTGGTAATTGATTACCAAACAGTATAATCAATTACCAAAAGACAAGTTTGCAAGAAATTTGAATCTTGTAATCGATTACCAGATGTTTGTAATTGATTACCAATAACGACACATCAGAAAATACTTTAAGAAGTTATAACCCTTTAAAATATAATTGTATAATCGATTACAGAAATTCAGAAGAAGCTTTTTTGTTTGAAAAGACACGATGAGCCTATATATGTGTGTCTGACACACAAGAGAGATGTTTTAAGAAAACTTAATTGTATGTTCTTTCAACAACTATTGGAAAAACACTTACAAATCTATTGAGAATTCATCTAGGAACTTGATTTTGTATCATCATCTCTAAAATAGAGTAATTCCTCTAGGATCTTCAATTTGTATCATCTACTCTAAAGGAGAAAAAACTTTCTTTTCAATTCAGAAACTCAGTTGTAATCAAGAGATTAATTGTCTCTTGAATTGAGAGAATTGTAATCAAGAGACTGATTGTTTCTTGGAGAATCTTGAACACAAGGGTAAAAGATCCCAAGGTGAGTTCAAAGCCTGTAAAAGATTTACACATGGAAAATCTCAAGTGAATTGCTTGAGGAACGAGACGTAGGCACGAGAAGTAGCCAAAACAGTATGTATTGAATTTGCAATTCTCTCTTCTCTTATCTTTTAAAAGGGATTAAAAGTTTGTTAGTGAAAATTTTTATAAAAATTCATCCATCTTAAGTTATTGAGACCATTTGTCATATATATATATATATATATATATATATATATATATATGATTATGTTTAATTTTTGTCACACCACCAAATTTCATTATAACTTACAAAGTTATATAAAAAAAATGTATATATGTTTTTTTTATCATTTTACTTTTATAAGTTACTTCAAGAACTAATTATATCTAATATTTTTAATTTTAATAAATTAATTTATAAGTTTTCAATTGAAAGCATATAAAGCATATTTGACAACACTTATTAGCTAGCTAAAAAGTTTGTATAAACATGATAATAAACTTATTTTAGTAATTTACAGTATTTTTTGAATACCACTCTAAGTGTTATCTCTTAATTGATTTTTTTTTTTACATTTTTATTCCTAATGTTCTTTTCACAATCTCTAGTATACCCGTTTATTTTCAGAAATGTAATAACCGACATGAATTACTTCAGATGCTTCCTTCATCATTCTCTACATCATTGATGATGAGAATGAATCTTTAATTTGAAGAGTAGAAGAAGACGATTGCTTCCAAAACTCAGCTATTTTATAAAAGAAATAGTAATTGATAAAATGAAGCATTGCTCGCTTGGGCAAAGTTTTTACAGTAACTGGCCGATTGGGGGGCCATTATGTCAAGTGATTAGGAGATCTCTCAAATACTCCATTCCATAATTCACGTGTAAGGAAAGTGTCACGTTCTACGACTTATTGCCATGATGATTCTTTGTCCTCGGTTAGAGTCATAGTTTCCACCCTGGCACTTTGAAAAGTCAAAAGTACATACAGAGCATATAGCTACACTAAAAGGAATAGGAATAGCAATAGCATAAATAGGGTAAACAATTGTTAATAATGTTATAGCAATAACAATTTTCGCAAAAGAAGTCGTCCCCATGTATATAGAATGTAAAGTAAAGGTGCACATTCCTTTGGCTCTAATGAAAATGCTAAAGAATGGGATTTGGCAGGCGAATTTTCTTTCAAGGCAGCTATTTAGATTTATGGCATATTATTATTGCTAAATTCACAAGCATATATGAAAAACATATTCATTTCAACCAATCATATAATAATGCTAAAGAATGTTATAATCATGATTCTATCCATTTCGAGTACGAGACACAAGGTAACTCCAATCATGAGTTCGTGTTATTATGGCCCAAAAATTGACACCAGCTTTAAGGCCAGCATACAAGGAGTTTTTTTTTTTTTTTTGAAGATAGAGTACATGTACATGTACATCTTACATGCATGTCCTGATTTTTTTAACCCATGCATACATATGATATGATTTATTTTTATCCTCTGTTTCAGTAATAACTTTTTAGTTGTACCTTTATTTTATTATAACTTAATTCATTAAAAAATCAATAATTAAACTACGTATAAAAATAAAACACTTGCATGTCTAGAATAATTTTTTTATCTAAAAAAATTCTATTTACCAACATTTACAGAATAAAATAGCAAAACCTATTCCTTTGGCCAGCAGCAATTTTAGACACTTAAGTCAAGTACTAATTATGAATAGATCAGCAAATTGTTTTTAAGTTCACTCTTTTTTCTTTATTCTGTTTCATTTACAAAATTCATCAACTACGAAATAAAACCCATATATATTTTTGAGCTTACTTGCATGCATTTCTCAAACTGATTCTCGCTGTAAAGTCTGACAAGGGTCACCTTTGACAGGCAAAGTGTTGGATGGAACAATCGGAACATAATGGAATGTCCTCCAATAAAGACAAGCATTAATACAATTTAGAATAATATGTATCTTTTAGGATGAGACCACGTATATTCTTTGCGAAGTATAATCCTCACTTAGAAGAACGTTTCGTCCAAAAAACTCATGAAGAAGGCAACTTCAATATTCAAATGTTTAAATATCTTTTTCTTAGTCTTTACGTTTTAGAATTTTTATTTTTTTTTTACTTTTTGTGGTTGTAAAATTATTTTTTTGTTTTTAGTCCTTAATTAAAATAATAAGTGATTTCTTTTATCTAAAGTATTATATGAAAAAAAAACAAAAAATACTAAATTACAAGAACTAAAAAGTATTTAAATCATATTCAAATGATTATTTTAATATTGAAGATGAGTCACAGCAAGACCCATAAAACGAAAGAATAAACTTTTCTTAAAAGTAAAATATCATAATTATTATTTATTAGAAATGATGTAACATTTTCCTATTTAGTAATAAAAGCTGAGTAATATCGGATCAGATTCAAGATCTTTTCTAAAACGAGCTTCATAAGTCGTAGGTCAATTAATTTGTGTTATGAAGAGTCAAATAAGTGTTGGGTAAGTGAAAATTAAGAGTTCAATGATTACGAGTGAATGGTACCCAAAAAATCGGTCGTTTGAGAAATTTCCTGAAGTAACATCAATGCCTCAAAACTCCATTATTTCTCAAATATGTTTAGCAGCTGGACGGTAGGTTCTTACTTCTTAAATGCACAAATTTTCTGTCCAGTATATTGACACTGAAGTTCACTGAAACTTAATTTTAACACATTTTAATAGATAAAAAAATATTGTGTTGAGCATACATGAACCTTCTTTGTGAGTAATGTATACACCGGCCCTCAAATTGAGTGGTTTGAACTTTGAAGTGGAGCATGCTAGCTACATTATTATATGTGGGACAAAAGCATGGAAACAAAGTTACTAAGTTACATGGAAACAAGATTGGTAGCATCTCTTGGACTAGATCTATTTGATTTAGAGTTAGGACAATCGAATGATGATTAAACTACATAGTGGCAGCAAGGTCATACGCATTATCATAACATAATACTCTGTTGTGCTTTGTTCCTTTCCTCCGCTGGAAGAATCTGTCTTTCTTCTTTTCGTTGGCTTCTTTTGGTTGGAGGTCTACTGAACCCTTATCGTGACTTAAAACTCATTTTTCATAGAACTGGATTCTGAATTCTGATATGTTTTTTTTTTTAATGTCAGAATTTCAAAGTTATATATATATTCAATTCAACAACTTGAGCTTACCAAGTTGGGAAAACAAGTCCAAGTATAATACATCCACGCTGGTTCAAACTTTGTTCCTTAGATTAATGACCGACATAGTGATTGAATGATAATAACTTTTATGTATCAAAAGGCTTGAAAAATTCTTTAAAAAACAACTGTTAATAAATTTAAATATTCTTATACATATTAAAGTTATATATTTAATAAATTTACGTTCCATTTATTAATTTAATGAATATACTATGTTTAGTAAATATAATATTTAATACTGTTATTAAAATTAATTATATTATATTTAATAATTGCATTAATTAATACTAGTACTATATAAGGGGGAAATCTGGTTATTTATATATTTATATAAATACCATATTAATAGGATTAAGTTCTATATTTATACAAATACTACATTAATAATATTATTTATTTTTTTGCAGATAATTAATAATATTATTTAATATATTAATAACATCATAGTGAACATGTTAAATCTGCTTCTTTCTTCAATAATTCTTGTACTCTTGCCTTTTTGCCTAGAGGTTAATGCTGCTGTTGGATTTGCATCGCCATCAATCACAACACTTGTATTGTATGTAACACATTTGTTGTACTCATTTTCTATTATACTTACTATGTTTTAAGAAAACTTCTTAATCATTGATCACAGCTAGCAGCAACATGATTGAGACCCCGAGTTCGTGAACAATGGTTAAAATTTTTATTTTTTTGGTGCTATGTGATCTTGTATTTATTATGCAGGTTTCTTGCAATTTCCACTTCCAGACATATAGTAACAGCCTCGTTATTTTCACTTGTATAAACCTTTAAGCTATATTCTCTTCCTTTTCCCCTTTGTTTGGGTCTTAACTTGCACTTGAGTACTTGACACATGAAAGATATGACCCCAAAGAGTTTTTATAACTGAAATAGGACCTCTGCCACTATTATGGTATGATAATTGACTTCAAGATCAATTATGACTTAATTGGACCGTGGTATGATAATTGACTTCAAGATCAATTATGACTTAATTGGACCGTGTAAGCGTAGGTCGGAGAAGGATGTATATAGTATTTAGGGGATTATTGCTTGGCTTAGAAGTTCTAAATTGTGAAATATGATCTACGAAAACATCATCTAAATTATTGCAGAATGATTAATATACTATATTGTGCAAAAATCTCAATGCATGTTACATGTCTACACTCTACAAGCATGTGCTTATCCCAAAGTAGTAAACTAATTCTAAAATTGCAAGCTTGTGATAAAATTAATCCCAATTCTAGTTTTCCTTGCTTTATTCTGATGTTGTTATTGTAGATTAAAACTACACAGTTACTAGTCAATTTCAGAAAATGCAGTTTCAAAGATACATAGACATTTTGCGTGAATATTTGATGTTGAGCCCCACATTCCGTAAACATGTGAAATGCTCTCATATCTTTAACATGATTTTAACAACATACATCCTTTTGCATGCACAATCTCATGAGGCCAACTAATCATTTTAATTGTCCTCATAGTTTGTTACTGACACATTGGACGTACTATTTGTGGAAATTAAAAGTGCTCTAACTTTCTGCTCTTGTTTCCCTTTTTCCTGTCCAAAAACATCAGGCTCCACAAGAAAGTTCGACAATGAGAGTTGCCATTGTCACAAGAACAAACCAATTTTTCATTGAAGTAGGTACCCAAGAAACAGTTGCAGCAATCAAGAGGAAAATAGAACAAATCCTGGGGATTCCAGTGCCCTCACAAATCCTAACAGTTTCTGGGTGGGAACTATTGGATGGATTAGACATGGAAGATTACCCAATAGTGACTGAAGGTACAAAAATTGACCTCACCATCAAACCAGTGGAGCCACACCCTAGCAAAATGCAAATCACAGTAAAATTTTCAGCTAGAAAGTTTAACATTGAGGTGGACAGAACCGACACTGTTCGCAGCTTGAAGGAAAAAATTCACATCATTGATAGCACACCCATCAAAAGAATGACATTATACTTTTCAGGGAGAGAATTGGATGAAGATTTTAGAATCTTGAGTGAGTATGGCATACGTGAATTTTCTGAGATTGTTGTGTTCCTCAAGCCCTTGAATCGATCGAGAGAAGAACCTCCCACAAGGAAGTTAAGCTTGGTAGTACAAACTTCCTCTAGTTTGCTTAATGGTGCCACCATTCCACTGGAGATGAGAGATGCAAGCACAGTCAGTGACTTGAAGCAGTTACTGATAAGCAGAAAAATTCTGCCAGTTGATGACTATTTGTTCATACACAAGCAGAGGATCATGCGTGATAGCTGTAGCCTCAGGTGGCATGGAGTTGAAGATGGAGACTGTCTCTATGTGTTTAAGGGGACAGTTAGTCGCAGTGGGTATGCATGAGATTAATTCTTGGTATAATAACTATGGATTGTTTCAACATTTTTTTTTTACATTATTGTTTGTTACCTTTAGAATTAGAAGATGAAACAACATTCTATATGACTGGAAATCTTGTTTTACTTCCGTGCTTGGTATGTTTTTGAAACAATCCGCTATCTATTGTTACCATTTGCTACTTTTATCAATTCAAGACTCTCTGGGCAAATAAAAAAAATCAAATGATATTCACTTGATTTGCCATACTTTATTAACAGCAATCAATAGCTTAATTAGCATCTCCCCAAAGAAAAAAAACACCAAAGAAACAATCTGCTATCTATTGTTAGTTGTTACTATTTGCTACTTTTATCAATTTAAGACTCTCTTGGCAAATAAAAAAATCAAATGATATTCACTTGATTTGCCATACTTTATTCACAGCAATCAATAGCTTAATTAGCATCAATATCCCCAAAGAAAAAAAAAACACCACAGAACTTAATCAGTTGAAAGTCCTAATTCATCAGATGTTTAATCAAATTTGCAATTTCAGAATTCAAATTTTCCTATTGAGATTGATGAAATAGATGATTAGCCATGGCTGACATACACAACCTCAGAATAGTAGCGAGCTTGAACTGCAATATTCTTTTTCTTTTTGTTTTAGGATACAACGAATAAAGTAATTTTGTGGGAATCTCTTCCATTCAATTGAATGCTAAATGACTTATAGGCTTATAGAGTTTTTAAAAACTCATTGAAAATGGATACATCACATTTGAAATGTGGAAGCTATAACTATTAACTTTTGAAAATCACATATGAAAACAAACATGTTAGTAATAAACCACACATCAAAGCTAAGAATAACATGAAAAACCGGGTACACTAACCACAGATTTTCATTAACTTATAGTCACTTTTTTTCTTTCTCCAAACACTTTATTGCATTAGACAACGCAAACAAGAAGGATAATCATCCCTGGGCAATAATAAAAGTCCAGCAAAATAGCCAATTGCCAAATCATTATTGTTCCTGTCACAAATATTTTGTCTAGAATTCAAGCAATTTATTTTTTTAAAAAAAAAGAACTTATGCATGCACATCATCCGCAAGAGCCAGCAACACACCAAAAAACTATTGATTTGGCACTTCTAATGGGTGAAGTTTAGAGGGGAAAAAAGGTATAGTTATTACTATTGATTAAGGCATGTGTACATATTTTATCATGATTTTATTCCTTGATTTTTCAATCAGCAGTTATAACTGAAAAACTAGACTCTAGGGATAGTTTATACTTGATAGGAAATAAACTCTTTTGTCAAGAAAGCAATCCTTCCTTTTGATATCTCAAGAAAACTGAAATTTCAGTGATAAACTGCCCTTTCAATTTTTAACAGCAATGAACTGTTACAAACATTTACAATAATGCAGTATTTCCCGAGTGAATATTTCCAGCAATTATGGACTTATGATTCCTCATGAAACAAAATTAATCAAAAGAATAATAACTGGGATCTTTGATTGGAGAAGTAGAAATCAAACCTTTTCTTCTAACCTCAAGAGCAGGTCCATTATGTCCTGCCACATATCTGTAGTGATTTTGATTTGCTCCGCAGAAACATTTTGGGAGATGTGAGATACAGGAACCAAATTTCTAGCTTGCTGTGCGCAACAGAAGATTACAGCCAGATAAGAACAGGCGCATGGATCCATAATCAGATATGCCAGACAACCTCATTGTTGGTTTTATGGCAGAAAAAAAAAATAAAACAGAGGAGCAAAGCAGAGAGGAATGCATTGAATATTTGAAGAAGGAACGGAATGATCATTTTGATTCATTAGCAGCAGTACATTTATCATAATTCAAATAAAACAGAAAACTATCACGTTACCAAGATTTTAGCAATCTGTGGATAACAACCTAACTTGCTCCTAAAGTGTAGGAACCACTGATTGACTAAAACAGAAACTAAAACAATAGAAGATAAAGATAAAGGAGCCACGTAATGCAGTTCAAAAGCAGATAATTAACACTTATAATTATGCAAAAAATTGCAGCCTAAAGTAAGGACATGTCAGATTTTCCCCCCAAACTATCCCTGATTGGGTGCCTCGTTCCGATCAGACCTGTAATTCAACTTACTGTTGCTCTCAAGAGTTTGATTCTCTTGTGATCCCAAAAAAATTATTATTGACCTGACAAGACAAACCTTGCACCTTCATCATACAATTATACTTTGCAGGCACAACAGCACCAGCTTTTGAGCACAGATCCAACACAGCTGGAACACGCCCATAAAAGCCTCTCCCTTCATTCAAAAGGACAGGAGGATCTTGAGGCCTTCGCCTCCATACAATCTTTGGGGGAACTAAATTATCCACATTAGCTTTCATCCAAAAGTGAGCACCTTTCCAGCTCTCATACTTGAACACCCCACAGAGTCTAGCTTTATGGCCTGATGGCCCAACATGAACCTCAGAACAATATTTACAAACTTTTACTGGATAAACCAACAACAACTTCTCCACCCCAGACCTAAGAGTCTCCCAAGCAGTTAATGTTTTATTAGCTATAGAGGTAAGATCATTTGGTGACAAAGACTCGGTTTCTGGAACACTTCCATTGTCAGCTTCCAAGTTCCAACTACTTGAATTAAGGTTTTCATCATGGAAATCAGCCCCTGCTTGCCAGCATAGCTCAACAACAGCAGGGATGCGATCAAAGTCAAACCTTTCATTGTGCCTAATAACACTTTGAAACATGTTGTCCAGGTGAAATGTTTCAACAGGGACAAGTATATCATTCAAACCACCTTTGATCCATTCATGAACCCGGTTCTTGGCACGATGCTTGTAACCCGAGCAAGTTTGAATCAAATGCCCCTGCTCACCAATATATATCTCTGGACAGAATCTGTAAATGCATAGATAAGAAGATGAAGATAGTTTTTTCAGCAACTTGAGCTTACAACATAGGAAAACAAGTCCAAGTAAAATACAACTGCAGTGGTTTGTTCCTTAGATTAGTTAGATTAATGACTGACAGTGATTGAATGATAATAATTTTTAAAGATCAAAGGCTTGAAAAATACTACTAAGAAAACAACTTTAGCATTTTAAGTAGAAGTGGCCAGCTCATCATTAATGACAACATTTATCATTTATAAGCACCAGCAACAAATACAAGTGTTTGCTCACGTGTATTATACCAAGCTAATGTTGTCAATCTACAGTTCTTTCAACAAGAAAACCTAAGCCATTTTTTTCATCCTTTTACTATTTCAATGGACATTTAAACCAAGTATCAACAAAATTACAAATTTATATGATGTCAGAACAGAAAAAGCTTCCTAATGGAAAAGCACCCACATCAAATTTGGAGCAACTATCCCAAATACTACTACTAAAATTAAAAATATATATAAACTTCTGGTCCCTGTTCCCCAAATTTCACCATTACAACACAGTAAAATCAGTATGGACTTACTATAAAGTATAAGTACCATTGTACCAAACTAAAAAATAACCATCACAAGTAAGAACCAAAGAAACTGCTTTCTGTTCTAATTTTTTTGGTCTTATTTGTGACACTCAAATTCAACTTAAACTCTAATAAAACCAACAAACTGAAAGTGGTTATATACATAAGCTTAAATTCAAAACATTTTATTAGTATCAATACATAATGAAAACAGAATTTCATTGAAATACACTAATAATGTAAAGATTTTGTTCAGTATCATAAAATCTTAACATGAATTACTATGTCTCATAAGATTACTATAAAAGTCATATTCAAGATCATCTTTTTTTATATAAATCACAGGTTTCCTCCATGGAAGACAATGACCAAGCTAGGATAACTATAGACAGCGAAGCTCTCCCTCTCCCTCTGACTATTTAATTAGTTGACAATGTAAAAATCTTTACACACCCAAATTTTACTCACTAAAATAGTGCCTCACTAATGTAAATCAAAATATATTTACACCCCCCCCGCCCCCTCAAATAAAAAAAGAACTCACTTGCAAGCCATGAGAGGAAGGAAGTTAAGAAGGGTGGAAACGCCATGGATGAGATCATTCCTGACTTGGAGGACCTCATTGGCAACCGGAACCATGCCGCGAACCGGGTAAGTATGTGCCCGTTTCTCGATTCTCTTCAGAATCATCGGCCGGAGCTTTTTCAGGTCCACTTTCGTGGCGTACAAACGCCGAGGGTTCCCGGAGCACAGAACACCATACCGCATCATCTTTCTCAGGCTCTCCATTCAATCTACAATGGAAAAAAACACAAATTATTTTCAAACGGGCATTTCATCGAACACTTGGATGTCATGCCGAACCCAGTGTTGCGGATCGTTTCTTCTTTGTCAGCGGATTGAAGCAGATGGAGTAGCCGTATTGCGGATCAGATGTAACAATTAGCATACGCTTGGGAAATTGTTATGCAGGCGACAAAACATTTGACTATAAGACTACACATCTTTATTTCGTCATCTTAGGATAAATAATTTTGAAACATGCAAGTATATATGAAAAAGAATTATCCTTTTTTCAGTGAACAGAGAAAATAAAGTTTAAATGCAAGGCAAAACATTATAATATGCATGGGAAACTAAAAACTATGCATATTTTTAAGTAATTAGAAATAATTAAGAAAAATATCAATTATTATTTAACTAGTTTTAAAATATTCCTTAACGTAAAACCTTGTTTTAATATTGTTATATGAATGTCACTATATTTTTATTATTAAACTAATCTTTAATTCAGTGATATTAAATAGTTATTAAATTTATACGTTTATGTAACTATTTTAATATTCTATAAAAAAAATGAATTTGATTATTTATTAAAATAAGTTAATGAACCAATTTTTTTGAAAAATTAAAATTTAGTGATGCCATAATCTTTAAATTAAAGAAAAAAATATAAGAATTCTCTCATTTAAAAACAATTCATCTCTCCAACTCCAAATGTATATATACGAGAATTTAAACATTTTATGAGTACTTTTAATTCTAAAACAAGTGCCAATTTAATTATTTTTTAAATATCTGTTATTTTATAGTATGAAGAAATTGTTTTTTTTCACCTATGTCTTTCTTTTTTAAAATTATTTTTTATTAAATTTTTGAAAGATAATATAAATAACATATATTTCTAAAAATAATAGAAGTAATCATGGATTTGATCAAGATTCCGAGTTATAGGAATGAATTGGATCAAATTGACAGATTAAGTGTATGTTGGATAACACCCTGAGTTAAACTAATCACGATTTTTTAAACAAATAATTGTTTTGTAGTGATTTTACCATGATTTCATTTTTTAATGTGGACTCCTATTCACATTAGACACACTACCACTACAAATTAGTTTAAAGATATATGAACTTGAGATAACCAATTTTGGGAATTTTACAAATTAGTTTAAAGATGTATGATCAAAATATAATATAAAAGTTACTTTTTTTGTTGTTGTTGAATAATATAAAAGTTACTTTTTTGTTGTTGTTGAATAATATAAAGTTACTTAATATTTAATAACCTTAAATATGAAATAAGATATGCATTTTATTTCAATTTTTATAATTTTTATCTTCCCCTATTTTGTGTGTTTCTTCCAATTTTTTCCATTTTAATTCTTTTTAATATTTAGCTTGATGACCCACTCCATCCTATTGTTATGATTTTAATTGGTGATTTCAAATTGAATAAACCAGACTTGATGGGCTATAATCTAAAAAATTTCTGTACTCGATCCAATTCATTATCATTCCTAAAAAAAAATAAACTTTAGTCTTACAATTTTTTAGTTTAAAAATTTATTAATCTTTGTAAAACACTTTAAAACTACACTTGTTCCAGAATGTAAAGAAGGTGGTAGTTTTTGTTTTCTTAACTACGAGTGCTACTAATACACTATCTATTAGATACACTGATACAGTACCTGATAGTTAGCATGACAGCTACCTGATAGTACTTGTATATATACGAGTCCTTTGTAAACCCGGTGTGATTCTTTTCAATAATATTTTTTCCCTTTATGCTCTCTGTAATACTATCTACTACTATTAATTAAAATTTATTAGAAATTATAAAATTATAAGAACTTGTTAAACAAGTAGTAAAGCTCGTACAATTTTATAATTTCTAATAAAATTAACTGATAATAAAATTGTGTTTAAAAGGATCGAATATGTTGCTAACATTTATGTCTCTCTTTTTTGTTTTTGTTTTTATGGATATAAAGAGGAATTTAATAGGCATGTTCAGTGTAAAAGTTTTGAAGTCATTGACTAATTAGAAATAATCAATTGTATGACTTTTAAGGTAATTTACATTACCAAATTTAATAAGTTTATAATATATAATGATTTGTAATTTAACAACAGTATAAAAAAATCTCTATATGATTATTCATTATATTTCAAAATAATTATTATTCTAGCCTTAAAACAATTTATATTGATTGATATTCTTAGTTTTTAATGAAATATTAAAATATTTATTTTAATTTTGTCTCCTACTAAATATTATTATCTTGAAAGATTTTATAATATCTTTATTGAAATTTAAAAAAATATTTCAATATAATTATCCCTTAATAAATAGTAGTATTGTTTTAGAATACTTATTTTTCTTAATGTGTAGAAAAATTCTAAACATCGTTCATTTTGAAACGAAAAAAATATATACATTATTTTCTCTAGCTATATGAATAATAACAATACATACTCTAGCATATCTTTTCTACCTTTCTCCCAATTATTGGTTATAATTTAATGTAAATTAAGAAAACACGAGTAAATCATCTCATTGAATAAAAAGTGGATCCATAAAATAGTATAATTTTAGTTAACCATAACAAAATATTAGAAAGAAGATGGGAGAGAATTTTACAGTTAGCCAATATGGTGGTGTACGAAAGTACAGTTCAACTAACAATAAATTCTCCAACTACCTAGCAAAGATGAACTTAAATGTCAAAATCTCAATTTCAGCTACCATTCTTCTCTGTTTCAACTCCCTCCCTGCCACCCAATCTTCACGAGCAACCATGTTGTCCTAGCAATGACCTTCTTCTATTAATACCACCCAAATAACCTTGTCTTCAAACACACTTAATTCTCCACGCCTCCTTGCAATGGCTGACTCGGATCTCTCTTCAAGTCAAATTTCTACACATTCTACTGGTATATATCTCATTCCTTCTTTATATCTATCAATATTTTAATATTTTACTTACTATATAATTTATATATATATGCAAGATATTAAACATTCTTAAATTTTTATTTAAAAGCTTCTTTGGTAGAATAATTAAAAGGAAGATATATACCTGAAAAACTTGAGAGTAGTCCGCAACCACTGAGTTTTGCAGTTCTATCTACACTAATGCTTGTTGTGTGTCACTCTTTCAGTCTCTTCTTATGGAACAGTACTTTTGGAATTCTTAGGTTTTTTTTTTTTTTTGACAAACGAATTCGTAGTTTCTTAATCTTATTCTTTGTAGCCCTTCTTTTATTGCTAACTTGCTTTTATTTTAAGGTTTTTATTTGTGTTGCACTCAAATTATTATTTGGCATGCGTAGTAATTAGGGTTGATGAAAGTGGAAACTATAATATATATATACAAATATAGTTACGGTAAAAAAAATGTTTTTACACGTGTCAAATAATAATAATTTGAGTCTCTTAGAATTGACATGATATCCAGTAAAAAAAAAAAAAGAATAGACATGCTAAATTATGCCTAATTAATAACTTGGGAGTTAGCTACTTTTCTACATGGTTTTTTTTTTTTTTTTTTAATGAAACATGACACACTTTGTTTAGATTCAGGAAATCGAGGGTCTTCCAAAGTTGAATTTTCTGAAGATGAGGAAACCCTCATCATCAGGATGTATAAACTGGTAGGGGAGAGGTGAGAAATTTCTTTTTTTAATGCTTAGCTCTTATAACCCTTTTAAACGGTGTGTAGTGTGTAGACCAAAGCTTGTAAAACAATATGTTATTTTTTAATTAGGTGGTCTATAATTGCTGGAAGGATTCCTGGAAGAACAGCAGAGGAAATAGAGAAGTATTGGACTTCAAGATTCTCGGGCTCTAGTGAATGAAGCTCCGGAGTACTACGATTGGTGTTCAGTCTAGGACGAGCAAGAAGATTTTGGGTGCAAGATTAGTGTGATTTTGTGGGACATAAAAACTGAATTAAAGTTGGCATAGTTTATAGGTATTTGTATTGGCTATAAAAAAAGAAGTGGGGCAGCAACTATAGAAGCTGGTTTGTGTTATATTTCTCCATCTTGAAATGTTCCTTGGTGTGATATTTTCCATCTTGAAATGTTCCTTGGTGATTGGTCTTTTCTGAATTGTACTTAGTGCTGTTCATCTTCGTGTATCTTATTCATTTACCATTTTGGCTTTTTATCTTGCGTCTGAAATCTGTATTGGAAATGAGAATTAATTAGAGACAGGTTCAGTATTGTCATTCTTAGTTTAATTACGTATATAGGACCAAAAAAGACAATAATACAGATGGGTTGGAATATACTACTATGTTCTAAGTCACATGATCCCAAAACACAGTAGCAAGAATTAGTGTTAATTATGGAATATTTAAGAAAAAAGTTATGTTTTGTGACGGTTAAAATATCTTTAAATTATTAATAATATTAAATCTTTATTGACGGATGGAAGATTTTAAATCACTTCAAAAATGATAAAAGATTAATCTTTTTTTTTTAAAATAAGGGACTAAATTAAAAATATAAAAATAAGGACTTTTAGTCTATTATTTATTTAAACTTGAATCAATGAACAAACCATCCAACAATTAGATCCGACCTTTACATTAAATATAAGAGAGAAATATAAGATTTACGAATTAACTAATTTGTTAATAAAAATACTGAGAGAAAAAATAAATTAAGTTGATATAAATTGAGTTGATTACGTAAATACTATTAAAGATCCTCTAAGTAAAAGTAGGCATTAATAAAATACGCTGTGGCACGCAACCTTGTCGCTTTTCTCTTCTTTCTCTTTCGACAACACACAAGACAGCATCCACTGTCTCTCTCTCTCTCTCTCTTTGTTTCAGTGTTTGACAAATCACAAACGCAAGGGCGATCTGAGTGGATGAGATGAGCACTTCGGAGCTGATTCGCCATCGCCTTCCAACAAAACTTCAAATTAGTATAAATAAAACTTTATTTCCTTCCCCTTTTATTTTTCGTTTCACTTTTTCTATCCTCTTTTTTTTTTTTCTTTTGAGATTTTCAATTTTCGAGATTACGTTCTATTTTTGTCTTGCTACGGATTCTCCAATATTTCAGAAGCTAGATCTAATTGATATGCTGTTTGGTTGCTCAGGAATTCGTGATCAGGTATATCACTGTTAAAAAAAATACATATGCTTTTGCCTCTCTTTTTTTTCGTCTTTGGATTTATTAGGCTTTGATTATTCTTATGTGAATTAACTTCATAAGAACAATTTTGTCCATAAAAGAAGAAAGTTGTAACAGCTAACAAGTTCAGTGGAGAACCCAAAAGCGTGTATTTATGGGTTAGCGTTTGCGAATTTGATTTTGGGTGAAGAATTGGTTTTGCTTAAATATCGATTTTTATTGAAGTTTTTGTTTGAAAATTTGTTTCTTAAATGTAAGTTTGTAATCAGACTTAGTATGAAATTTTCAGCCCAATGCAAAGAGTTTTTTTAAGTTGAACAATTTTTGGTAAAGTTACATTTCTCTTTAGCAAACGGGAATTTTTGAGCTATGCAATCATAGATCAAATATGTTAGATGTTTGATTTTGTTCTTGCTATGTTGGATTGCTCTTGCTGTGCTGGATTGCAGGTATTTCATCTTCAGATGCCGAACATTGAATTTTTATTGCTCCCTTGTTTGTTATTAAGAGAAATTGTGGATCTTTATGATTTTAATGTGAGTAAATTCAAATATTCGATATTCATTGGTTGATCTTTGACATATGATTGTATGAAGTTGCATGCTATCTTCCTGTCCCCTAACAATCAAAAGGAATATCTACTTGACATGGCTTTTATGGTATTCATAGTTTGATGATACTCATACAGTCATACTGCTGTCATGAAATTAGTGCTATTCATGTAGCTTCATGTGCTCGACGTCTACTAAATGCCATCTTAGCAAATGAACTGTATACTGTGAAAAATCCAACCTAGGAAGTCATAGTGACCCCAATATGTCAAAATTTCAAAGTATTTAATGAGGACAAATAATATCTTACATGATGAAAGTAAAAGTAGTGGCCAAATATTTTAGGGGGAATGATGAGCTGTGGATGGGTAAGCATATAAAAGAAAAATAATTTAACAGTTAGAAAGAAGGCAGGTTCAATTTCAAGACATTAAACCATTCTCAGCTTTAGAAGTCATAAGAACATATCTTTCCTTGTTTGGATAACTCATCAAAGTTTGGTATTTAAGTAGGAGATTAAGCTCTTTTAAATTGGGCTTGTCTCTAAATTGAATAGGTAACGATGTCTTCATTTATTAATCTAAAGTGCATCATGAACTTTATCTACTTAAATTTAAGGGTGTGTACATCCTTATTTGTTCATTTAGAGACAAACTTTAGAGGGGGTTTCTACTGTAACGAAGCTACAGAGATTTCAAAGATGGAAAAGGCTTTCTTCATCTCTCGATGACAGAAACATGAAGTCCATGGGAAGTTCTTAAGTTAGGCTTAGCAACTATAAAAAAGAAACAGCCAGTATTAACTATTAAGTAGGGGATTATTATCTGTTGGTCTGGCTTTGTACTTGTCTCTAAGCTAGCTTATGTTCAAGCCCATGAGGCTACTCTATCTTTGACATCAGTTACCAATTAACAAGTTAGGAGCAATGATGATATAACAGAGCTTCCCTTCTCCGCCCTAAAGAAGCTCCACCACTAAGCCATAGTGTTTCAAAACAGTAAATGATGACCATAAGATTTCTTCCATCAACTTGTAAGTTGTTGTACTTATTGTCTATGTAGTATGAAATTTTGGCATGTATTCAACCTGATCATGCTGAAGCATCGCTGTTTATACAATGACTAATTTGACAGAATTCAAGCTTACCTCAAATGTTTGCATACTCAGCTTTTGAATGCATTACCCATGCTTTAATTCTCCTGTAATCATATCAATAATTTGCTTACACAGGAAGAAGAATAATGCTAGTCATATACACTTCTCACACATCACCTCAATTACTTATAATTGACTAATTGAGCAACTAATAAGTCAATAATATACCCTTTAACATTGTGTAAGTGGCATTATTCACGAAAAAATTCATGGACTAAAAGCTCGAAAGTATATGATAGCCATTGTTAAAAAAGTAAATATTTCCTTTCATGATTCAGAGAGTAAAAGAAATAGTGGACAACTTATGCATTAGCCGTGCAAACGCACACTAAAAGCTAGTTTGACAATGTGGAAGTACTAGAATAAAAGTCACGCTACTGTAACAACTGAAAATGTTCATGCATATAAAAATATAATTAAATGGAAATATCTATGTTTCTTTTGTTCTCTAAATGTAAATCACTTTCCTCTTCTGGTCACTTCTTCCATGGTTTCAAAACAGAGAGTACGATAATGATGGCAATGACGAGGATCAATATAATGGAAATCATCATGCATTTCCTTGACTTCTTTTGCAAACTTTTTGCAGTTTGTAGAGCGTCGTTTCCCAGTCTCACATGATCAGTTGCGTTTGTCACCTGTCCATTACAGAATCCCATTTTAAAAAGACAAGATGAGATTAGTCGTCCGAAGTAGTAAATATTTGCACGGTAATCGAGCAATTCTTTCGGCAATTGACGCAATTATTACATGATTTTGCCCAAACAACTTGAACAAACATACAGATGATACTAGGACACATTATTTACACAAATATACTTGCAAAATAATGTTTTTGAAGTTCTTAAGTAAATCTGTTAAAAAAACATTTAAAATAAAATGCTTAACACTTTTATGCATGATTTATAGATAATATTTTCTTAAAAAAATCTGGAAAAAAAATAGATATATTAATTGAGGTACAAGGGTACCACCAGGCACCAACCCATATACAAAGATAAAAACATGAATAATTGTCATAAGTAGTTAAGACAGTCAGTACTCACTTAAACAAATAGTCATAATTCTTTTAAGCAACTGAATAAATTTTAGATTTTTCTGCTATTTATTTAAATTATTCATACTAAACATACATGACCTAGTACTACATTATCCTAAAGCAAAGTTTTCCGTACGATAATTTTAGGAAGTATGCTATTGCGTTGATTTTTATGAAATATTTTTAAGATGCATGTATTTGAAAAAATATAACATTAATAAATGGCATATACATACAGTATCAAATACAAATGTTTGGAATTGATGTTCAGATAATAGAAATCTTATCCTACTTGAGATGAAACAGTAGAGGACAAGAGTATAATCTCGAAAATGTATGACAAATATAATGAATTGCAAGGTTATATTTAATGAGTTTTGTATACCCATGGTAAAATCTTGAGGTACCAATGTAAAATTTAGGCTTGTTTAGTCTTTGCAGAGAAAAAAAGAATATATCTAAAGTAAAAATTGTTAATAATTTGAGCTTTTTTATTTTCTAAATATGTAATGATTTATAACCTTTTAATGCTTAAATGTAACTAACACTCGATAAGACATGAAATGAAATAATAAAAAAATAGAGGCATGAAATGAAATAAATAAAAAATAGAGGGAAAAAACATGAGTGAAAAATAGAGCAAAAATATGGTCAAAATGTGTTTTTTTTAATAAATATGAGTAAATTATACTAAATTGTAAAATTTATTGAGATTTCACACAAGCCCATGCAACAATTTCTCATATAGGAATATACAGTGCAATGTTTTCAAACAATTAAAGAATATTAGTATAATGTATAAATGATGTCAATGTAATATTTTTTAAACAATTAAGAAATTAGTGGAAGGATGAAGAAAGGAGATCAAGAGAAAATTGAGAACTTAAGAAGTTAATATAATTTACTCTTAATAAAATTTAAGACAAAATGAAGTGAAAAAAAGGTTTTTCTTGTTTTGATAAGTAGATAAGAGTGAAGGTCTGACGTAAAAAAAAGCGGTTCCTCAAAATGTTTTTCAAATTAAAAGTTTATAATTTTTTATACTATATAAAATATAATTAAAAATAAAATAAAAACAAGGGTTCCTCATTATATTCCCTCACACTGTAGGGAAGTTTTTAACCAAGTAAGGCCCTCCCACTCTTCCCTCCCTTCCCCATCCTTCCACAAACCTCTCTTCCTACCCTAGTCGAAACATGATGATATGTTTAGATTTGTAGTGGAGCGTCCAAAAGTATAGTTGAGAGTAAAATTAATTTAAAATTATTGTTACCCTAAAATTTTATCTTAAAACTCAAGTTTTGGAGAAGCAAGACTTAAAATTATGTTTAGTTACCCTTTAAAAGTATGTCTTAAATTTTTGTAAAATTTAATCCAAATATAAATATATGTATAACTTAAAGACAGAAAGCAGGATACCGTGGGAAAATACCCCATTTCACCTTCTACTTGTGAGTATAGACAACTGTTCCCCATTTCACCTTCTACTTATGACTATAGACAACTGTTCAACCCATGTCTTCTTTCATATTATGCTTTGGTTCTTTCTCCTTCTCTAAGCAGGATAAAAAAAAGGTCTATCTTATCCTTATATAAATAAAGATTTTAATTATTCTCAAAACCTCAATATATTTTACTCAAAAGCATCTAAAAAAGGGGACAAAATAGTAAAATAATCATGTTAACACCTTCTAAAATTAATAACTCTCTGAATAAATGCATTATAAATAGATGCATTTTCTTTTGAAATTGAAATAAATAAAGTACATTGATAAGCACGTCAATGCCTAAATAATACTAATAATATTATTGTTTTCACAACAATAAGAGCAAATTACAGTAATATCTCCTAAGATTTGTTAGTATAAGATTTAAAGGGATGTCAGTATAATATTTTCAAACATATAAGATGTCGGTGTAATGATTTCAAACTTAAAGGAAGGTTAGTGTAGGAAACTTAAAAAGAGTGGGACTATCTGTAATTACATGTAACCTCATAGAGTGTTGTTGTAATTTATTCTGATAATTATAATATTATAATAATGATAAGATGATGATGATGAACATAAACATGGCATTCTACAAGGAATTGGGGTGAGGAATAAGATGACTGCGTGTGAATGTTTGGAATTATAGAAGTTAAAAGAATAAAAAGTAAAAATTTCTAAAAAAAGGAAAAATAAAAGTTGGTGAATTGAAGGACCGAAGATATTAGAAAGTGAACCTTTATGTTTCAAATACCTATAGAAGGACTGACATTATGTGTACCAAAAGATCACCACAAATATTTCCATAGGGATGAACAGATTTATATGCATCTAAATTCTAGGGCCTAACCAACGATATTACACGATCCATGGTAAATTGGAATTGTTCATCACTACTCACGTTTATACAAAGGTTATGTATGCTAATAAGATTGTTTGGACAACCTTTTTTTTTTTGGTAAACTGCCGACCAATAGATTAAATCAGGAATGAGAAAATGAGAACTAGAAGGTGAGAATGGATGTTCTCTGAGGATGTGTGAGCCCAAAGCCCACCACAACCTGGGCCTAAAACAGTAAATTAAGAAAAATGGAAGAGAACTTGAGAAGAAGGTACTTTCTTTCCAAGAACATCAATGCAAGATTTGCAACAAGCAAATAACATAAAAAACAGTTTCATAGAATATTATAGAATAGTACAAGGAAATATGAAACCCTGATAAACTTTTGAAGGCTACAAAGAATATGAATTTTTATCGTGAGGCACGCCAATGTACAGTCAGAAATCAGTAACACCACACAAAACAAGCATCTCAATCATACAAAATAAAAGCTTAAAAAAAAATCCTTCTCTAAGATGTCCCGTTGACACACATGCATAAATTGCATATGCTTTCGCAACCAAGTCAACTCTTATGATTATGGACAAAAGGTAAAGGGGCCACACTCAAGCACCCTAGCTACTCTTCCAAGGTTTGAGAACACCCACAACTATGATAGCTACTATTATCAACAGTATAATGATGGCAATGCACATCCATTTTCGAGAGTTCTTCTGGAGTTTCTTAGCATTTTGAAGTGCAGATGTCCCTCTCTGGACATGATCGACTGCATTGTTGACCTGAACAAGCCTCTCATTAACGCAAATCAAACTAAATGTGCTCTGCATTCTACATACACATGCATACAAACAGAAAACCAAGGGTGTGTGAGTGAGAGTGAACAAACCTGACTTTCAATGTTGTCTAAAATTTCTCCTTGAGCATCAACTAAGACTGCCATGTCAAGGTAAATCTGAAATAATAAAATAGGATTAGACCTGCTATCATTTTATCAACTGAATTAAATATTTAAGACTAAGATCTTCGCGCAAGCAAACCTGGTGTAAATCAAGAAGTTTTTTCTCAATTTCTTTTACAGCATCATGTCTCTCCTGAATTTCTTCTACTGTGTTTACAATCTGCAAAAACCCAGATTTTCTTAATAAACTTTTGCATGAAGAAAAGTTTAATTCTCCACACAAGCAAATCATAACTACCATAATCATGGATTAATGTTTGACTAAGCCTCCGCTTCCCCCTTCTTTTCAGGAAAAGAGGAAGACAGATAGACAGAAAAAATAACATAATGTGTTGTTCATTTTTCAAAAGGAAAAGATAAGTTCCAGTAAAATTTCACAAACCAAGTACCTGTCCTCGGCCTGCTTCTAGAATTGCTCTCTGGAAGATTTGCTCACTGTTTCCAGTTTCTATCAGGCGATCAATTGTCTAACACAGTCATTAAATGGCCAATTACAACAAAATTTATATGTACTGGATATCTCATCTCAAGTCACAAACTCAAGAGTTAAGCTCACCTCATCATCTGGCCTAGTTCCCGTAACTGTAAAATTAAATCAAGTAATAAAAAAGTGAAGATGATCCAACTTATACTTTCTAATAGATAACTTTATAGTAATAAAAGAAAAAAAAACCCTCAGTACTGCCACAGTGCAACACAGTTAACTCTATCGGGGCTGAAGTGTTCAAACCTGTAATAACTCTTCTCTCCACAACCTCACGATATTCATCTTGTATTCTTTGTCTAAGAGTCTAAAACATAACACATTGATGAGAAGATAGACATAAACTTGAAAAAACAGCTTCTGGTTTTAGGTGTTAAAAACTAAACATACCTGGAACTCTGTCATGAGATCCTTGAATTTTTTAGTCAAGGCACTGTGGTTTCAAGGAATAGTCTATATTAAGCTTTCTGGATCATTTTATCAAGTACAATAATAAAGATATGTACTACCAACTTACTTTGTCATATTCATTCTTGCTCTGTCAACACCTGTTCCCTTCTCACATCCAGGCTTTTGTCTATTGGATAGGTTCTGCACACAACATGTCTTAATTAAATAATTTTCATATTCATCTGAAATTTTATAACAAATTGACATCTACTAAAAACAATATTCAGCCAGTAGCTCAATACATCTCTGCTTATAGCCTCTATTTTTGTTTTGACCCCATGTGCAATCTTTCCAACTTCATCAATATCTTTCTCCATCCTCTTCTTGATAGCTGAAAGTAATGTCACAGGTTTATTAGTCTTATAAAGAGTGTTAAGTTTTGGTCACATATAATGTCAGAACCAAAGGCGGTATATTAAAAATATGTGTGTGTGTGAGTGTGAAGCTATATTTATATAACTCATCATTGTTGCTAGCAATACAATTGTCATGTGTCTATCTGGCTATAACAGCCCAACACACCACAGTTAATATATTGTCAGCACCTATACCAGAAAATCTACAACCAAATTCAAAATGGATGATTTCAACTAAAACATAACATTGCATTGTAACACACCTTTGATGGCAGATGCTTTAGTAACAGATTCAATTCCTTGTTCTAAGAGTATTAAATTTTACTCACATATAATGTCAGTATCAAATGCTATGCATTAGTAAAAATTAAATGTGAAACATAAATATTTATATCTCATCATTGTTGCCAGCAACAAGACCATTGT
Source organism: Glycine max (assembly GCF_000004515.6). Lineage (NCBI taxonomy): Eukaryota > Viridiplantae > Streptophyta > Magnoliopsida > Fabales > Fabaceae > Glycine > Glycine max. The sequence goes on from NC_038249.2 coordinate 39,698,702, forward strand.
CATGTCTGGCTATAACTGCCCAACAGAACCAGTTTAATACATCGTCAGCACCTATACCAGAAAATGTTGCAACCAAATTCTAAACAGACAACTTCAATTAAAACATAACATAGCATTGTAACACACCTTTCATGGAAGATGCTTTTGTGACAGCTTTGGATTCCTCATTAGCTTCCTGCAAAAAGTACACTTAGTTTATAGACTAGACCTTGCTGCTAAAAAGTAACAAATGATGAAGATAATGGATACCTTTAGCTTTTGAAGTAGCACGGAAAGCTTATCGATTTGTTTATCAGCCTCATGGATCTAATAATGAAACAAAGAATATCAGTAAATGTAGGATATCAACTAAAATATTGAACAAACTACATGAAGAAAGAGTTGATGACGAAAACAGCTAAACTTCTCAGTTCTATTATCCCCTTAGACTAACAATATCTTTTAATTACCGTCCTATTCTAAAATAATATTCACACAATCACAAACCATAAAATACCTATGGTAAAATACTAAAATTCACATTTAAATTTTTTAAATTGCAAGGACATTGTGTACCTGTTTATTAAAAGCTTCCATTCCCATATCGGAGTTGCTTCTCGGAACCTGTCCCATTTCAATATCACTTTGTCTAGAAGGCTGGCCATTACTAGCCTCGCCAACAAATGAATCCTGCAAGAAAGAATTTCAAACAATAATTTAAAAAAGAAAAAGAAAAACAAAACCATCCTTACACTTCGATCTTATAAGATACTAACAACATTGTACTAAACTTAACCCTCGTCAAATTAACAGTTACAAAACAAAAAGAAAAACAGCAAAATCACTTTCAGAAAAATTCCAAACACAAAAAATTATGCCACAAGCATAACAACAACCTGAAATCTAACTGGGGATTAACTGTGATCTGAGTTAAAGCAAGACACCACCTTTAGGAAATTTTCCACTATCAATTGCGATTCAGCGATGAACTGAATTTTATGGCTTAAAATATCAGAACACGATGAATCCAATTCGTAAGCCACTACAATTCAAGGCTAAAAATTGGGCACCTCTTAATGTTGATTTTTTTATTATAAAAAAAACACAGTATGAATCTGACACTAGATGGCAGAAAATTGGAACAAAAAACAGAAAGTACAGCAACAGAACCACAAGACCCAGTGATCAAAATCGAATTTTGGCATCGAAAGAGGGAATTGCAGATATCAACTTACAGTGAGAAGGTCGTTCATCTCGAATTATCAAATCAAACTGAGGGAGAGAGAGAGAGGTGTCCAAAGCAGACACTAAAACGGCAACAAAGGTTGTGTCTTTGGCCGGCGAAACGACAACGAAGCAAGGCAAGACAACCCACAAACTCCCACAATGCTTTTTTATTTTCTTCAAAAATATTAAATGCTTCCATTTCATTGTTGAGATTGTCCGTTATTTATTTTTTAATTTGTTATCATTACATGAATCATCAATGTTCTTTAGGAAAGCTTTTGAGACTATACAAAGTAGATAATTTAGGAGAGTATTCGATTAGAATTTAAAATGATTTTAAGAGTTTTTATTTATAAAAAAATCTGATGATATTTAATCAGATCTTTTAAATAATGTAAATAAGTTTAGATGTTTTAAATAATATAAATAAGTTTTGTGATATTTAATTAATAATTTTAAGATTTTTTAAGGAAGATAATAAAATATGGTAGTATATAATTAGAATTTTTTATAATTTATAAAAAATATCTTGGTATTTAAAAAATATAAATTTTGATAAATTATTTTTAAAAAAGATTTCATTTGACTTTGTAGTATAAAATATCTATTAAACAATTAAACAATTTTATTGAGATTTTTTTTCAGATTTTATCATACTTTTTCTTTTTTATTGGTCATTAAATTTTATTTTTTATGCATATTTTCTTTTTTTTAACATTCTTGAAGATGTGCGTGTTATATATTTGAAATAAAAAATATTAAATATACTTCTTTTCTCTGTATTTTTTTATTTTTTAAATTAAATTAATATTTATCTTATGTATTATAGAGATTATGTTTATCACATACTCAATACAATACTCTCTCTATGTTGTTGATATAAGGATTTTGCTTATAGATATAATATATAAATGTTACTTTAAATATTTTTTGAGTTTTAAGATTTACCTTCACAAAGTTAATTCTAGAGATTCAATTTATTTAAACTTTTAAATATAAAAAAATTATAATATTATTTATTCACATATTATTATATTAGGAAGTGTATTGAATCTTATAATAATTATTTTAAAAGTTATATATAAAATGATTTTTAATTGATTGATAATATAAAAAATATTAATAACCCATGATTAAACTCATTATTTATTAGTATTAGCTTTGTTTATATTTCATTGTTTTATTATGTTTCATTTTATTTTTATTATCATTTTATACTAAAAATTAAAATCAATACTGTTTTATAAAATAACAAAATTTATAAAAATGTAGATATTAAAAAGATCCGTCCATATAATTTCGAAGAATAAGTTGAATATTTTTATTCTAGAAATTTCTATCCAAAAATCTTTCTTGCATTCGTCCATTGTTATTTTAAAGAAAGAATGAATGCATATATAATTACAAATTAGCAATTGGTTTTATTTTAAAAAAATAAATAATTTGCTTTAGGTTACTAGGACAGTTGCGACTTGGGGGAGGATTGAAGTAGTAGAGTTACCAATAGATATGGACTTGACTAATTGACTAGGTCCATCGTGGCTTTTGGACTAACCTTAAACCTCTGTGATGTAATGAGGTGATTTGAATAATGGACTCCTCTATGATTATTCTGCACCTTTCATTTTAGTTTGAAAATATTAAATTACTCTTAATGAGTTTAGCTAGTACATTTTTTTCCAATTCTAACACCTTTCTCCTTAAGAATTCATTCAACCGGCGAGGTACCTTCCACCCACGACAACTCCTCTCCCTCCCACAATGGTTCTTATTCTTCCCATGACGGCCACTCCTTATCTTACACCACCTCTTTCCCCTGTCACCCTTCTCATGATGCCACAACTCTTGTTCTTATAGATGTTCCATACTTCTAGAATAAGTGTTTTATAAGAATAAAAAATAATTTATGTCTTTCGAAATACGTATTTCATAACAGGAAAAAAAAAATTAAAAATATATGTTCCATAATAATAAAAAATAACTTATGAAATGTCTATTCATAACAGTAAAATATATAATGGTTAAAAATAAAAATATTTTATTTATTTCATAAAGTTTATTTTGAAATTCAATCTATATTTTGAAATGATCATTCTATAAAATTATTATATAACTTTTGGAATTGTGTCTCCAAAATAATGGTTGAAAATAAAATAAAAATTTTAAAATTGTCATTCCAAAAGATAAAACATCATGTTCTAAATTATATTTTTACCTTGAATGATGACACAAAAAAAAGAAGAAAGGGATAACATTTTATAGTGTTATGATGAGAAGAAATTGTTGTTTTATATGAAGGAGGTATCGTCGAAAAAGTAATTCACACAAATTAAAAAATATTAAAGATAGAAAAGAATAATTCAATCTATTCAAATAGAAATGGGAAGTACAGGATAAATATATCATAGTGTAGGATTCAAATCCCTATAATGAGCATCACTTATACTATTTGTAATATATGTTGGCTCCATTGTTTCCCAAGGGATTCTTATATGTTTTCTTTTTCTTTCTTCCTTTTTTGAAAAATTAGCATTCAATTTTTTTATAACAAAAATCAACAACATATTTGATTTGACTTTTACTTGTGAGTTTTCAAAGATTTGACGTATGATATATTGATATCATTAGAGAAATATATTTAAGTAGTAAAGGGTATTACTTTTGTGAAAGGAAGGAATAAAGAAAGTGATAACATTTATGTAATATATGTTGCACTTTACGGATTCGACTCTTATGGAGTGAGGAGATGCAATTTAGAGAATAAACTACATTCACAATCATTCATTATAAAATAAACTATATACATAACAAAATCTAAACTTAATTACAATCTTAATCATTGATTTTCTAATTAACAATTATTATACTTTATTATTCTCTAAAATGCAAGCCCCATCTACCGTTAATTTTCTAATTAATGATTATTATTGTTTTTTATTCTTTAAAATTCAATTCATTACACCGATATCTTTATATCGAGCAACCCACAATTTTAGTATCCAAAAATGCATAGCACAATTAGTTCTTGAAGGTGTAATGTCAATCACATTAGTTCAATTTTTTTTTAAAAAAAAATGTGATTTAAGTAATAATATAATATTCTCATAATATAATATTAACATATATTTTTTTATCAGTAAAGGTTGAATATATCAGAAGTAGAATTTACAACACTCATGTATTTTTTAGAAACCAAAATAAAAGTAAGTGACTAAGTTTATTTAGGGATTTAGATGAAATTTCTTTAGGGAATAATGTGATAATTTTATACACTTTCATGGTTTACTGATCCTATTTATGGAATATATCTTATACACTAGAAACTCAAAACTAAACGTGCTAATTTTCATCTGAAGCTGACTGCTAAAACCCAGGACATTATTGACCGAGTAAAAACAGAATCGATAAAAAAGAAATATTACTACTCCATCCGTGTTGTGTGTACTTACGTTCCTGAGTTCGTGCAACTAGAAGCAATTAGTATCAATTAAGAAGTGCAAGTCTCTCTCGAACACCCGTAAATGGAAAACGTAGTGTTTGCAGCACAGTGTGGAATGGGGATAAGAATCACGCTTCAGTTTCAAGAAAGGTATAATTTACAGCGTGAAATGTTGGGAATGGGTGTGGTGGGAGCAAGGAAGACAAGAACGAGGTGTTGGACTGGTGTTGAAAGCTGCAACTGCTGAATCCGAGGTAAACCATATTTTTCTCTCCCTTTTTCACTCGTAGCATAGCAGGTAACCAATTACTAACGGCCGGATTAAGAAATCAAAAAATATTGTTTTGTATATATGAACTCCAATTTCATCATAGTAACCTAAATTCTGCTCATAATATAAATTCAGACACAAATTCCTACATATTCCAGGGATCACTTGATTAGATGTTATGTACCAGCGTATGTGATGCTCCCAGTAAGTCATAAAATTAACCTAGTAATTCTGTCTACGTATTCATTCCAAGTGTGAATGTGATGATTAATGTTGCTGTCAGGTGGGAGTTATTACAAATGACAATGTCTTACGTACAAGACAAATTAAAGTAGTACTAGCTAGAGAACCAACTAAGGGAGCTACATGCAGCAGGTGTTGATGGTGTTACTGTTGATGTGTGGTGGGGTATAGTACAATCCAAGGGACCTTGTCAGTATGATTGGTTCAAGATTTCAAATTGAAATTACAAGCTAAAAATGTCATTCCACCAATGTGGAGGGAATGTGGGAGATTCTGTTTTCATCCCGCTCCCAAAATGGGTACTTGAAATTGGAGAATCAGAGCCTGATGATATCTTTTACACCAACCAAGGAGGTATCAGGAATAAGGAATGTATATCCCTAAGTGTGGACAACAAACGTTTGTTTCATGGGCGAACTCCCATTGATGATTCAATCTGCAGTTTTGTTTCTTGACGCTAAAGTTGACCTTTTCTCATTTGATGATACAGATGTACACCGATTACATGATGAGCTTCAGAGATAATATGAAAGATTTTCTTGAATCTATACTTATAATAGACATTGAAGTAGGACTTGGCCCTGCTGGAGAACTAGGATATCCCTCCCAATCACGAAATCTTGGGTGGAAATTTCCTGGAATTGGAGAATTTCAGGTGAATTTGGAGCCTTTGTCAGCTATTTTTGCATTGGCTATATCACTGAAAAACAAATAATGTTTATGCTTGATGGTATATATTCAATACTCATTTCAATATCAAACCTTCTAATTCTCAAACTTATTAACATATGTCTGAAATCTTGTAGTACTATGACAAATATCTCAAAGCTGAATGGGATCTTCCAAATAATGCCGGGGAATGGAATGACACACCTGAATCTACAAAATTTTTCAGATTAGGGGGAACTTACCAAGCAAAGAAAGGGAATTTTTTTCTGACATGGTATTCCAACAAGTTGCTGACCCATGGTGATGAGATCCTGGATGAAGCAAACAATGTATTCCTAGGTTACATTGTGAAGTTAGCAGCAAAAGTAAACTCTTAATGCATGCGGTAAATTAGCTTTCTTCTAGTAGCAGATGATATATCTAATTTTACAAATAAAATTAATAATAAATATTTTCCTTAAATTTATTATTTATTAAAAACTAGATCTTTAAATAATTGTGTCCCTTTTAATATAAATCTGGATCCATCCGTGTAACTCATTACAATTGTGTAAGAAACAAAATAAGTTAAAAAATAACTATTATTTTAATTTTTCAATGTAATATTAATTATTTTTTAATTATATTTCTTATAAATTAATTATGTATAACAAAACTTATAAATAAATTAATAATAATATAAGATTAATATCATATAATTTTCATTCTCTTTCATATATTTATTTTTTTTGTTATGCTTTTTTTTGTTTTCTCCGTGCATGTTTGTGGATTATTCTTGTCTTTGCTTAGTAGGAATAGTCAAACAAATGCATTTTTGTGTAATGCTTGATTTTTTACTGGCGTCCAAAGAAATAGTGGCCAAATTAGGTATCAAACAAGGATATGGTCATGTAACTTAATTTTTTTTGACAGAATCTGATCATGTAACTTGATAACCATAAATACGGATTTTCATTTGTTGGTGTGTTGTGTTTCTCAAAATTAAGAGTCAAGTGGATTTCGAGCTAATATTTATTTTGATTACATACCAATTGAATCAATATAAATTCAATTTATATTCATTTAATCACACACACTATATAATTCAACAGAATCACAACTTTACATACGAGCATTGAATTTTCCATCCCTCAATACCCAGGCAGAATCAGAAGCCATGGCTAATAAAGGCCTCAAATTTTGTTTGATCGTGTCTCTACTCTTCTTGATCATTGTTACCATTGTGATTGTGACCTTGTTTTTCACCGTCTTTAAACCCAAGGATCCTAACATCACTGTCCACCCTATTGGCCTCGAACACTTTGACTTTTCCCTTTTACCCAATATCACCGCGAATGTGAGTTTAGGCATGGTGATCACTATAGAGAATCCAAATTATGGAAGCTTCGAGTTCACAAACTCGATTGGTTACATCAATTTTCATGATACTGTTGTAGGCGAAGTTCCAATTGGGGCAGAGTTGGTTCCAGCGCATGGCCAGATTAATGTGAACACTTGGGCAAATTTTATGGTAGCGAAGTTAATCAGTGTTCCCAAATTTTGGTCAGATGTTCTAAGTGGAACTTTGAATTTCACATCAACATCTTCACTGCCTGGGATAGCTCGCATGTTCAAGATTTTCAAATTGAAGGCCACGGCCTATAGCTCATGTAACATCTCTCTTAGAATAGTCCCTAGGAATGTTGATACCAAATGCATATCCAAAATCAAGCTTTGATTGTTTAAGGGTCTGGTTTTTTTACACATGTGCTGTAGTAGCCTTGTGCTTTTTAATTGATTTATAACTGTTGTTTTGTTTATGATGTTGCTTAGGAATTTGTATGGGCGTATATGTTTTATGTTTTGTTTGGATTAGAGAATATGCGAGTAGTACGGTCATATAAGGAGAAAAGAGTAGTTTAGGAGCTAATTGTATGAGTTATTTACAAATTATAAATTAAGATGAAAAATTTATCGATTCTCACTTTTCAACCTGGGTGTTTGAATATGTTGCATTTTTCTTGATAATTTCTCCCGGAGTTGTAGCTTATGTTAAGAGGTATATATAATGTTATTCTTTAAATCTTATTTATTTTGCTCCTCCACTCATTTTCTCTCTTCTCTATAATCCCTCCGCAGAATTTTTAAGTAACCAGTGAGAAACATAAATATAAACATTGAATTATCATATTATTCTAAAATAAATTTATTATCACAAAAGAGATAATTGAATTTTTTAGTATAAATTGTTAAAATACTTTATCATGATATATATATATATATAAAATCATTGTGATTTGTTCTGAACTAGTAGATTTCATCCCTATATTTAATAAATATAACTCAATTGATAATATATATTAAATTTATGAATACAAATTTGATCTCGTAAAATATATTCTTACAAAAGGATAAATTATTTAAGTATGATTAAATTTTAAAGGAACTAAGTTCTTGGAGATACTTTGGGATCCTAAGGTGGAACCAAATAATGCATTAGTTATGATTGTTAAAATAATAGATTCTGTTAATATATAAATGAAAGTTATAATATTTTTTTTTTAAATCACATGTATTCTCACTAAAAATAATATTATTCAAGTCAGATATAATCATTATTAATATTAATATGTTTATTTTTAATTTTTTTATCATGATATCCCAATAATTGTTGGGATCTAATTTAAATATTATTGATTTTGTTTGATTATCTTTTTGGTAGATAAAAAGCTTAGATAAATTAAGTCTCGAGATTCATTGGATTAGACAATCTTAAGGTTCAGAAGATAAATTTGGATTATATTTGATAAAATTAATTTATTAAATGATAATTTTTTTGTAAAATTGATGGTTGAATTAGTTAAAAAAAAGTATAAAATAATATAAAAGTAATAAAAGTATAAATTATTTTAAAAGAATAATAAGAAAATTTGATAAATATATTAAGAATAAAAAAAATAAATCTCCATTATTTTCAAATCAATTTAACTAGATAACGTGTTGTATGATTAGATAACACTTTTTTTATCTGAAAAAATTGACCCAAACTAAATCTTAAATATTATTGATTTTCTTGGGTACACTAAATACTATTGATTTGAGTCTATTCAGTTACATCATGCCAAATCATTTTGATATTAAAATTTAAAAGCATTTAAAGATATACTAAAAACATATTACGAGAGTGGAATTTAGTCAATTTATCCTTGATGAGAGGAGGATGTTCAAATACACATGAATGTGAGAGAAGGGGGAGAGAAGAGACGTGAAGAAAGAAAAATATTATTACACGTTTGTATATACAGGGGAATTTTTTTTATTTTTTTTGCTGAATAATATAAATTTTGATATATTATTTTTTTTACTTATTGACAATTTTAAAAAATATTAAAATTTAATTTTGAAAAAGAGATAAAATATTTTTTGGTACACAAAATGATAAATGATGATAGATCGAAAAGAATATACGATCAAATATATAATGTATAAAATAATGCACATACAAATTATTGAAGAAAAAATATAAAAGATTTGTAAAAATGAACGTACAAAATGGGAATCTTACTTTCTAAATTATACACTTTAATTTAGAATGCAGGGGATAGATTTTACGTAATACTACAAGTAAAAATAATGTAAAGCATTGTTCGAGTCACTCCAAAATCCGATAACTATTTATAGTAAAATTAATTTAATGCTGTGCTATATTTTGTTTTTCCAGTGCACTGCATGTTTGTGATTTTTCCTGTCTTTGCTTCCACAACCGTTTGCGATAATCATAGTAGATTAGTAGTAATAGACTAATAGTCAAACAAATGCACTTTTGTATTATGCTTAATTTTGTAGTGGCGTGCAAAGTAACTAGTGGCTAAATGAGATATCAAAAACGGATAATGTAACGTTTTTTGGTTTTTTTGAGAAGACGGATAATTTAACCTGATGACCCATAATACGGATTTCATTTGTTTTTGCGTTGTTTTTTCAAATTACAAGTCAAGTATTACCGTTTTGATCTAATATTTATTTTGATAAATGTCCAGCAACTGAACCAAGATCTCCCTTAAACAAATCTATCTATATAATCGAACAGAATCACAATTTTCCATATCAACATTGATTTTTTTTCCATCCCTCATCATCAATCAGAAACCTTATGGCTTCTAGAGGCCTAAAAATTTGCTTAGCCATGTCTCTTCTCTTCTTGATCATTGTTGCTATTGTGATTGTTGCATTGTTTTTTACCATCTTTAGACCCAAGGATCCTAACATCATTGTCCACCCCGTTGGCTTCGAAAACTTTAACCCTTCCCTCTTAACCAATGTGACCGCGAATGTGAGCCTCGGCATGCTTATCACTATCGAGAATTCAAACTATGAAAACTTTGAGTACCCAAATGCCACTGGTTATATCAAATTCCATGACACCGTTGTGGGCCAAGTTCCAATTGTGGGAGAGTTGGTCCCACCGCGAAGCCAGATTAATGTGAACACTTCGGCAAATTTCATGGTAGCAAAGTTAATCAATGACCCCAATTTTTTGTCAGATTTTCTAAGTGGAATTGTGAATTTCACATCAACAGCTTCACTGCCTGGGAAAGCGCATATGCTAAAGATTATCAAATTCAAGGCCACAGTTTATAGCTCGTGTGACATCTCTCTTAATATAACCTCTAGGAATGTTGATTCCAAATGCATATCCAAGATCAAGCTTTGATTGTTTCTAGGTTGGGATTTTCCGCAGATTTCTTAGTAGCCTTGTTCTTTTTAATTGATTGATAACTGTTTTTGTTGTTGTTTCTTTTACCGTAATTATTATGGGCATATACGTTTTCTTTAGCAATGGTAAATATGCAAGTAATAATATAGTCATACAAGAAGAAAAAAAAAAGTTTTAATTTATGAGTTATTTACAAATTAAGCTGGAAATTTTCTCACCATTCAATCGGGTATGTATGTATGTATGTTGCGATGTTACTTTACCACTTACGATATTGCGGCACGAATCATGGGCAATTTGTTGGATAAGAAAAGTAGGGTTACAATTTGTTTGACACCAGATGATTTTCAGTCAAGATATTCAGTTAAACAGATCGGTTTAAAAAGCATATAAAGATATATTATATGTATATGTATAGTAGTAGTGAATTTTTTTTTTAAATGGACAATTTAACAAGTTATAATTGAATATCATAGCATGTTAAGAAAATGAAATCCTCCATCACTTCACCAAGGAGAATAGTATGGGTAAAACATGAAAGTGAATGTGAGAATAAAGAGTGAAAAGAGTAGAGACCTAAGAAAGCAAATAGTTTATATATTGTTATTTTTATTTATAGGCTATATTAATTATTGATAACTAACAGAGATAGTTTAACTGAATATTTTATAAATATGGATAATTTATATTTCATATATTGTTATGTTTAATATTCTTGATAACTTATTTTTAAAAAAAGATTCAATTCAAGTTAGAACTAAATATATTTTAAAAAATAGATTAAAAGAGATAAGAAGTTATTTTAAATTGTTAAGTTTATGTTAAAACATATCAAATGCATGTCAAGAGTATGTTAGAAATGGGGTTATGACATTCAATCAAAACGTGTTAAATTATCCATTAAAAAAAAAACTTGTTAAACTGTTTAGTTTTTTAAAACTGCTCAGTTGATATTAAAGCATAAAAATATTAGGAGCATATTTAAATTTTGAAGATAAAATATATATTAAAACTAGTTTAAAAATAGATCAAACATAAACTATATGCACATGAAAATAAGTTTAAAAATGCTAAAATAAAATCATATATATCAAATAGGTTAATTTGGTTCAAAACAAACTTATAAACAAGTCAACATCAACTTATAAATTAGGAGAGCTTTTTGTTTCAATTTCATGTCATGTTCTTCTACTTCCAAAAATACGAGGGTATATATATATATATACTCATGTTTATGAAAAATTATTCGTAAGTATATTGTATTTTTTGGAAGGTTATGTCTTTTCATGTTTCAAGCAAACTATATTCCAATGAAGAGGGTGAATATATGATATTCCCATGGAATAAAGTTTTTTTTTTTTACAATAATTACCTATTTCCATTACATTTTTTTTTACTTTTACCTTTTTTAATTAAATAAAAAAATTCTACAAAAAATACCAACAAAACATGTTTGTGAGAATAATATCCCTAGCCATAATATTTCCAATTAAAAATTTGATTCATAAGAATGCAAAATTATATTGTGGGAAACATTTGTTTCATGGAAACTTATTGGATTATCAAGCAACGTGAAGATGAGAATATGTATTATCATGTTTGTTAGAATATAGTAAAAAAATATTCTAACACATAACTCATTTCAAGGGATTTATAATGTATATGTTTATTGATCTCCTTATTCTCATGTAAAGGGATGAGAATCTTACATTTTAATTGAAATATTTAAATAACTTTTCATTTTCTTCTTATTCAACTTGATTTATTTATTTAATTAATATTTTATTTTTAAATCAAAATTTCCAAGAATTAAAAGCATGTACCAAATATTTTTGATAAAAATAATATTTTCAATAATAGCATTCTTAGAGTATCTCCAATAAGAGTGTTTATATGAGTTGTTTAAATCTAAACAATGTTGTTTAACTTTTGTTCTCACTGAGGTGATGTTGCTTGTATAAGTATTGTTGTTTAACAAATTTATATCATAAATATAATATTTTTCAAGTATTATAGGACTCAAAAAATTAAATTAATCACTCAATTTAATAACTTTAGCATTAGAGTGAATTTCATGTAAAGTATTTAAATATATGTAAAATTATAATATTCATTAAATAATGATAAGCAATCCATTTAAATAATTATACATTTTAGATGTGCTTAGGAATATTATTCTAAAGAATATAATTAAATATGTAAAACAAATTAAAGTAACTTACCACTCCTTACCTAATTCAAATAAAAATGGCTATAAAAAATGAAAAGCATTAATGCTAGTGATTCCAAAATCCCATAACTTATAAAATCAATTTAATGCGGCCATTTTTTTCCAGCGAAGTTAGTGGATTATTCGATCCTCTATAAAAAAAAGTTTGAGGATTTTATTTGCTGTTGCTTTGCTTCAGCCACCGTTTGTGGTGATCATAGTAGTATTAGTCAAACAAATAATTTTTTGTGTTATGCTTAATTTTGTATTGGCGCGGAAAGTAACTAGTAGTGGCCAAATTAGATATCAAACAAAGGATCATATACCCATAATACGTATTTTCATTTGTTCGTGCGCCGTGATTCTCAAATTAGGAGTCAAGTACTAATGTTTTGTTTTGTTTCATGCCAATACTGAATCAAGAAAAATTCAATTCCAAAATCTCCCTGTATCAAATCTATATATACCAATATTCAAGTACTCACTAGTCACAAGGAGCACATTTAATCCAACAGAATCACAGGGCTTTGGTCAACAAAATTACCCTCATCAATATCATTTCATACATTACATATATCTCAAACTTTAATTATAGTTAAATTCCCTATATCTTCAATTTTTTTACCCCCTCAATACCCACTTACCCAGAACCAGAAACCATGGCTTCTAGAGGCCTAAAAATTTGCTTGGCTGTGTCTCTACTCTTGTTGATCATTTTTACAATTGCAATTGTGACCTTATTTATGACCATCTTTAAGCCCAAAAATCCTGAAATCACTGTCCACCCTGTTGGTCTAGAAGACTTTCAATCTTCCTTTTCACCCAATTTGACCCTAAATGTGACTCTAGGCATGATAATTACTATAAGAAATCCAAACTATGGAAGCTTCCAGTACATAAACTCCACTAGTTATGTGAAATTTCATGATACCGTGGTAGCTGAAGTTCCAATTGAAGCAGAGTTAGTCCCAGCACGTAGCCAAATTAATGTGAACACTTCAGCAGATTTTATGGTAGCAAAGTTAATCAATGATCCTAATTTTTTGTCAGATGTTCTAGGTGGAACTTTGAATTTCACATCAACAATTGCACTTCCTGGGAAAGCCCGTATGCTCAATATTATCAAATTGAAGGCCACGTCCTATAGCACATGTGACATCTCTGTTAATATAAGTTCTAGGAATGTTGATACCAATTGCAAGTCCAAAATCAAGCTTTAATTGTTTCGAGCCAGGATTTTCAGCACATGTACCAGTAGCCTTGTTATTCTTTTTAATTGATTGATAACTGCTGTTTTGTTTATGTTGTTGTTGTTTACAGGAACTACATTTGTATTGGAGTATATATATGCCTTCTTTGGCATTAAAGAATATGCCGGTATCATGTACAAGTAGTAAAATATTATAGTTTCAAGAGATGTAATTTTTTTTTGGATATTTTAAAAGTCACATGTCTTATATTGATTGATTTAACATTCATTCAGGTGTTTATATATTGAGTGTTGCTAGGTACACCCAGCATTTAATTAAAATACCAAAATTACTCCCGCGCTTTTTTCACATTTGTGATGGATGTGTATGAGGGTGATCCGTAAATCGTACGGATCAAGTTGATCCGTAAGGTTTCTACGGATCAAGTTGATCCGTAAGACTTTTACGGATCAACTTAAATGGCTTACGAATCAAGGATATTTTTGTCATTTTACCTTAAGTGCTGGGTGCACTAGCAATAATGCTGGGTGCACCTAGCAACACCCTTATATATTAACTTGTTTTAAAGAGTTTTCAAACAAGCAAGTAAAGAAAGTGGGTTTATAACTGGGCCGTTTGGGCCTAAGGCAACACAATTCCTTTAATATTGGGCTTGGAAGAATTTTTATTTAAGGTTTAATAAATTATTTTGGAAGAATTTTTTTACCAAGTCTTATCCGTAAAATTTGAGTTGGTATGGCCTCAATGTTCACTAATCTTATAGAGCATATACTATGATTTGTCCTCCTAAAAATGTTAGTAACACAATTTTTAATATATTGTTTTTTATTTGTTGAAATTTATCAAATATTATAAATTTTGATGAATCCCATAATTCATTTAATGATTCTCTTTCTTATATTTTGTAATTTTCAATAAAAAAATTCTTTCTCTTTCTAAATTCTTATGTTGTCATCTTACTAATTTTTTTATTTCTCATTTTACTAAGAAATAGTTGTTATATTTTGGTAGAGTTACATATATCACACAAGTCTTTTAAGACAATATTAACACAAATCTCAGGTAAATTTGTTTGTAATCTTCAGCTACACAAATACAATAGACAATTGCATGAATTGTTTACAAATTAAGCTAGAAAATTTTAAATTTCTCACCTTTCAATTTGGTTTCTATAATATATATATATATATAGCATTATTCTTGATAATTTCATAAGAATTTCTAGTCTATATACTAACTAGGGCACTTTAACACTTGTGATGCATGACGGCACTAATCATAGGCTACAATTTGGGCGTAGAAGCATGAAGAATGTTGCACATGGCTAGGCTAAGACACGATCCACATGTTAATTCATAGAAACTTCCCCACTTTGTTGTCTTCAATTACCTACCACGGTTACAAACATTAATTAGAGGGGTGCACTAGATACTAAAGATTAAAATATTAGAGTTGGCCAATTGTGACATATACAAATGAAGAAATAATCAAACCCAAAAGTGGACATGTGGTCCAAATCCCGAAGCTTAAGCTCCCCTTTCGCCGTCCAGAAAGATACGTGATAAGTTAGATTGGATATTGTTCTCATAATAATATTCCTAAAAAGTTGTTCAGTTTATGCAGAGGTTGTTAGTTGCCGGCCATTTTCATATACAATCACAGAGAATTTCAGCAGGAACAAATATACATGGAGTAACATTCCTTGTCCTCCAAATTATGAAAGTAGTAAAGACTATTATTTTTTTTATAAAAAAAAAGGGGGAGTGATGCAAGTAACAAGAGAAAAGGGTAACTTTATTTATCCACATGAAATTTAGATAAGACAGAACACATTATTTTACATATTTGTTGAATCCTGTTGTGAGTTCATGACATGGACAAATCGTAGGCCCGTTTGTTTAGAATTTTATAAAGGCTGTTATTTTCAACTTTTTATAAAGCATTATTTTGAATTTTTTTCATAAAATTATATAATTATTGTAAATGTTTAAATATATCTTTCAATGGTAGAATTTCATTTGAAAAAGCGTTTAAATAAACGAGTTTATAATAATTTAGGAATACTTAATTTTTATTTTTTGATCAGCCTGACTACTTAATTTATTTATTCAAATATTTCTTTAAGGTTTAAAACATCAAACTTTGAAATATATATTGTTATTTTATTTTAAATGAGAGAATTATTCATTGAGTTTTTTTAACATATATGATTTTTTCTTTTACAAAATCTAATAACAAATAATTTTTGGTTAATAAACCTAAGACTTGAACTTTAATGACTTTACTCTTAAGTCTGTTTTGATGTCACCTATTTTTTATTCTTCCATCCTTTTAATTAAGCAACCAAAGAAAGGAAGAGAACGTGATTTTACAATTTTGCCTTTCCCCCGTCCTTCTTCGTTGTTTCTCTCCTAGCAAATATAGTGCAAAGTTATTTTTTATCACTTGTTTTTTCTTTCTTCTCATTTGTTAACACATAAGTTGTTGGATCAAG
Source organism: Glycine max (assembly GCF_000004515.6). NCBI lineage: Eukaryota > Viridiplantae > Streptophyta > Magnoliopsida > Fabales > Fabaceae > Glycine > Glycine max. Next base: position 39,715,140 of record NC_038249.2, read on the forward strand.
TGATAGTGGATTTTATTTTTTAAATAAAATCTCATGTTTGAATCTTAAAAATAATATATATATATATATATAATTGAAAGGAAAAAATTTTATAAAAATGATTATCAGATCCTTCGCCAAAATAAGTAAATACTTTATACTAATTACATGATTAAAAAAAATAAAAAAAAATAATATTGCATGCTATTTGAACAAAAAATAAACATAATTATCAAATAAGTAAATATACTTATCATCAATGGAAATTAGATGACCTTTTTTACATCTATTATAAACCGTGTTCACAACAAAATCCGTTTATTAAATTTTAGTATGCATGAATTATGCGCACATATATGATCCTATACAATCAAAAAATAATGTTACCATGTTGGTAACCTATATAAACAAATCAACTGAAAACTGTCATATGAGGCTGATAAATCAAATTATGACATCTGAGTACCATTTGTCATGTATTAGTTCTTCCAAAATCGCATTATAGAGAAAGTTCAACGTAAGAAGCATATAAACTTGTCAGTTGTACCAACTTGCGTTTCACTCTGTTTCAATTCACGGGGCCTAAATCACTATGACTTTATTCTTGTCGTGGAGGCACAGGAGAAACATGTTTCTACAAAAATCAATACAGTACACATCACCAAGCAATACAAAACTACATTTACACAAGCGAATGTGACTAGGTTAAGTGTGTGTGAGAGGATAGCACATGATGCTAATTATTGTCCAGTTAATTGGTGGGGGGACCATAGTTTGAAAACGAATATGTTTCTTTTTTGGGTAGCCAAATGGTTCATTCACTTGTTGGTTTGGCTTTCTAAGCACTTGGATGAACATAGACCGAAAATTACGCAGATATCATACCTTACCGAATATAGCAAATTCAGAACCGTGGATTTACATATTTTGAGAAAAGTAGTAGTAGTAGAATACTAGAACGCTTAATTTATAAGGTCAACTTGTTGGGGGTAACTTGGGGGTTGCTTATACATTAATTTTTGTGAAAGACACAGATATTACACAAATAAGCAATCCAAGACGTGAGTTGTAAATATTTTATTCGTTTTTTGAGGGTCAGAGACAATAAGCAATGCTCTATTTAGCGGGGCAATGTAAATTAAGTAACTACGGAACGTTGCTCTGACACGAGATATATATATTTTTGCTATTTTTTGACAAGTCCGTATCGTTTTCTAACATATATACTTGCTAGTTTGTTGAAATTTTTCGGGGGTTAATTAATATGGGAAATTGTTTCCTAGGATTCATATACGTAAATTTATGCACTTTCATTTTTATTAAACTTCCTTAGCACTCAATTTGGAACCACTGAAATATGGAAATAGATCACGGACGAAAAAATCCAAAAACAAATCCTTCTTCCATTTGTATTTGATACTATTTCTGGAAGGAAGGAATCGTAAGAAAGTAAATGGGGTTCACTACTTTTTTAATCCATTCATTTTGGATGAAAAGGAGAAAAATTAGAAGGGGTATTCAAATGTACTAGTACAATCATACATTAAATTTCCGCTGATAACCATACTCCTTCGTTTTTGCCATAACAGCACGTAATTTAGATAAGATCTAAGATGTTTACTACGTGACCATCTTGAAACAGAATTTTGTTGACCTAGTTACCATACGTATACCTCTAGTGGCCTAAGAGTCACCTTCCCTCCCCGGCCCCTACAAATAAATAAGCAAGTCTCCATCGGGTTGTAGTCTGTAGGGTACCTAGAACAAGTTGAAACGATTTCCATATTCAATTCAAAATTGTTGAATTAATGCATGTATAACTAGACCAAAAGAAAATTAAAAGAATATAATGTCATTCATGCTTTCAATTCTATTTTTATATTTTGCGTGGTAATTAATTAGGTAAAGCCACTACTGAAACAACTCTAAATCATTACACTTCAAATCACGCAAGTTTTGTGTCAGCTTGCATAGATACATTGGAACAAAAAAGCATTATAATGTCAGTACTGCAGTGAAGAGATTGATGTTGGAGGATGATCGGAGTGATAATTGATCGCCATAGTGCTCATAACTGATCGATTATTGTAGAATGTATGTTATAAAAGGTGAAGATGAATCCTATAGTTGTCTGGTTTTGGCTTTGAGTTGGACATTTGATCTACCACCCCATAACATAAATCACATCATTAGTGGCAGTTAAGTATTTGACTGGTTACCAAATCAGTGATGTAAACCAGTTTTTGTTAAGATTAAATAATTAGTTGTTTGTTCAAAATAGCGGTTGTACCAATATTACGTTAATTGATTTGAATAGAATTGAACTTAATTAAATTTCCTAAGTCTGAGCTTATGATGAAAAAACATATATAATTAAAGAAAATCCTAGTACAAGTGACAAATAAGATTTTATAACAGAAATTAGGTATTAGCAAATATAATGAATATTTCATGTCTATAACATAGGAATAAAACAAAACTAGGGGTAAGTTTATCCAAAAATAGACGCTTATGCAATATTTGACATCAATGCATTATATTTATCTTTTTCTTTATCCATTATCAGTCCAATCCAACCTTATGATGTGCAAAACTTTGATTATGCCATGGCATGCAATTATATAGAGATCGTTGTCAACAGTTTCGCCCATTTGTATTATTGCTTTGTGATGGAGACAGGCAAAGCTTATATACAAAGCATATATGAATCTGTTGAATTGAGCTTCAGCATTGAATGGCACATTGATTTATTTGGAAGCTTTGAACCATAACTTGATTTGACCAAATGCGAACCTGTACATAGTGGCAACATTTTTTTTCGTACAAGATTACAAGTATTTTCGACCCGATATCGGGAGAGAGAATTCCTCGTATAAGCATCATTCCCGTGTACGTGCATAGGTTAGCTATAAATGAGAAATATTGCTCATGCAAAGTAAACTAAATTTTATTTCTTTATGCACTCATCAACAAAAAGCTTGGTCATTATTATAGCATGGGGGTAAATTAAAAGAGGTGTAAGAAACAAGATGTAATCGTTTATGATTGTATCAATCTACGTACGTAGCTATCAAGTTCAAAGATTAATTTCATTGAGTTTTACTATTATCAAATGCATAATAGAAAATACCTAATAATAATAATAATATTAATACTTTACGTAAAAGAACAATTAAATATGCTAGAGAGGGTGAAAGACAATATTATCATTATATATACGGACTATGGAGTGTTAAGTGTTTTTAAGAAGTTCTGTGCTCCTTCCGTGCTTACCTGTTCTAAATGCTAGAGCACATGGAGGGGTCTTTGTTGCAGCCGTTTCAGAATATTCTTTATTAAATGAATGGCCAGATGGATGGAGGTAGGAGACGAAACTAGATATTTTTAAATCTACCCATCGAATTGTTTTTCCCTTTTGAATAATTTTGATATGTTATATACTAGTATAAATTAAGACTTTCGAGGGTACAAGGAAGCCTGCATATCTATCTTTCGTGGTTCAGTGTTCTGATTTTCTTCTCTGCTAGAGTAGGTATCATATCATATTACTAAACAATAAAGTATTACAGTAATAATAATTAGTATGTTTGGCAGAACAAATATATTAGATGTTTGCCTTGAGCTTGTCAATTAACAAATGATACGAAAGTCTCAAAAGGAGACTAATGTTCCAGGGAATCAGACAACAAGTTTATAGAATATATGTAACATTCAGGTTTAATTAATTTGCTACCACACACCTATATACGGGCGTGTATATTTTTATGTACATCTTTCTATGTTTGTTTAACCTTCAAAAAGAACTATTTCTTTCTTATAAATTAGAATATGAAACTTTTTTTTAAAAAATAACACTCTTGCTCTTTCCAATCTCTTTTATATAAAACATCTTAATATTTTTATTTTTATTTATTTTCTTTTAAATATGTATTTGACACATTATTTTCATAACTAGCAAAACATACATCTCTTAACCATATCAAATTATCCTCTTTTTATCTTTTATTATATACTTGACTTTTTTAATTGTACTAATATCTCTTCACGTACTCTTTTTTTTATCTTTATTTGGCATTTTATATGAGAAGAGTGTAAGTAATTTAAAAAATAATAATTGGGATATTTTTTTCATATACTAACTTAAAGAAAAGGTGATGTTATATTTTCCTAATGTACCTCACTTCATTTAAGATTATGATGACATTATATACTTTTAGAAATTAGAAAAAAAAAACAATTAGTACAAATGAAATTTCATCAAAACCACACGGCTATAATTTGTGGTAAATCACTCTTTATATATTTTTAATTTTTTAGATTAATATTTATTTTTAAAAAATGTCATTTATCTTCCAACAAAATTTATTTTATATTTTAGGAATAATTAAGATTTAAATTTTGAAATACTTTGCTAAAAGATACATGCCGCTAACTGTTATTGGTCATTAATGAAATTATTTTTAATTATTTATTTATGTGACATGATTGCATTTTCTTTAATGTTTTGCAGTACTACTATGTAAACTGTTGTCTACTCACGATCTAATACGATATCTATTTGATAATTTATTTAATAATTAACTGAATAAATATATCAGGGAGTAAAGTACTTTTTAAATGAGCCACACAATTCTTTTGTTTAATATTAAATATGGAGTACTGCTACCCACGAATCTTAGTTTTCAATGTTCTACGGAAAGGGTTCGTTTCTGGTTTTCATTTATCACCTATCCTACTTATTTCAAACCATTTGAAAAATTGGTCCAGCCGCCAAGTACACCATGATTGAAACCATGAACCATCCATCATCACTCTGCTCTCATTCAATTAATTAACAGTAACACCTTAAATAAAAATTGAATTAAAATTTAATCTAAAGTAAATTATTCTTAATTTAATTTAAAGCATATATAATTAAGGAAACTAGAATTTAATTTAAAGGGCATTCATAGAATCATATAAATTACATTTTTATTTGGTGAGGCGGTATTTCTCATAAATTATAAGTTAAATTTAATAAATTTTAATATACTATTAATTATACTATACGTTATACATATGAACTCACAAAAGTCTTTCCTTAAGTAGAATAAAAATCGAACTACTTAAACCTTTTGACCACCTGCTTTCACTTGGACCGGCCGCTATACATAAAAGCCTTTTTCACCCACAACATCACCAATAACATCATGAAAAGTGCTCTTTTTTCTCTCCCTCGTATTAATCTGTTGAAATTTGCATTTATTATATTAATTTAAAATTAAAAGTAATGTCATCCACATGTTTCCGAACATTACATTTGTCTCCTTTCATATATAATTAATCTTTTTTACTGTGCTTGCAGCTTGTTGAGCACATTTTCTTTTTTTGAGAATGCCACAACATCATGTAACTGATGCATGTAAGTTTCTCTTTTCATGAACAAATGAACAAAACATAAATTATGGACTCATGTTATGATAACAATGATTGGTATAATACAGTCATACAGATTATCTGTCACTGATCGATCATGCTATATAGGTATACAGCAACGTAATTAACCTGAATAGTCAAGCTACATAGAAGAATACAAAGAGAAGGTTACAAGACAAGGAAATTAAAGGCCATAGACAAAAGCACCATTCACCCATAATAATTAACCAACATGGACAAAGGAACCAAGCAGAGACCCTTTTTCTTCAAGTTTGTGTTGCACTCAATATTGTTTCCATTAAAATTTATGTCACATTCATCAGCCTGCAGCTTCGGATGATGCTCTGAGTTAAACTCCTTACCCTACACAAATCACCATTATAAACCACATAACTTGGTTAAGAAAAGGACTTAAAATTATTTCTTCCATTCTGATTAAAAGAAAACTCATAAATTTAGCAGGGTTACCCTAGAAGTACAACCATCTAGTTGATTATCAATCTTGCTAGAAACTTTCAAGACTCCTACCTGCAGATATTGTGAAAAAGGGAAAGGCACAAAAAATTAAAGTTCATTATGAATGATGAAAAAGCAAAGAAGAAAAAGCAGATAATATGTTATATACTTATATTATTACACATACCTTGGGACTATTGACTGGGGAGCTAGCAGTGTCCTCCAAAGGATCATCATCTGATATCTGTTGGGTTCTTGTTTTCTTGAAACGAAGTTTCTTAGAGACAACATTATTATTAGAAGGGTGGGAAACAAGGTGATTGTGATGTGAGAGTTTCCATGCAGCACAAGAAGCAGCATCTGAGACCAAAGAGGAGCCACCTAAATTGGAACAGTAACTTTGCTGCTCCATGCCTTTAGAGAATTCTTCGAAGTAAGAAGTCCAGCCACTTTCCTCATTGGCACTGCCAGACACTGCTTTTCCCATAGAAGGATTCAGAGAATGCTCCATCAGGAAAGAGTGTTTGTGTGTTTTGTTTGTCAGAGGTTGAGAGACTTCCTCTCTCTCGAGGGATTTATAACACTATGAGTTTAGAATAATTTTGTATGGATACTAAATGTCTGCTACACACCTACACCATGAGAGAGAGACAAAAATAGGGAGGAATGAATGATAATGAGTCATGATTTTAGGATATTTAATATTAGCAAACACCTCCCTTCATTTTATCTTTTCTCTCCTCCTACGCAGAAATTATACAGTGGTATGAGATAATCATGGTCCCAATTAATCTAATCTCTCTCCAAGTATAAACATCTAAAGAAGTGTTCGAGAATCGGTTTTAGGAGGAATTAGATAATGAGAAAAAGGGTTTTGTGCTTAAATGTAAAAAGTTTAAGGTAGTCATCTAATCATAATTTATTATATTTGTTTATTTTTAAAATAATTTAAATAATAATTTGTAATGAAATGAAAGTGTAGAACTCAATTATAATTTTGTAGGTGGATAAAAATGTAAAAGACTTCTGTGATGATAGTGCATGCATGTAATATTTATTCTATTCTATAACTATAACCCAAAAATTTAAGTGTCAAATAATGGAGAAAAAGGGAACCCATAATGCAGAATCTTGGGGTAGACCAGGACCACAACCACAATGAGGCAGTTAAAATAACTGTTGCTGGGAGCCTGCAACAATAACAACGGAAAAACAACGGGCACAGAGAGAGAGAGAAATTAAGGGAGACAAGTAGAGAACGTGCAACGAAATAAATAATATGTAGACCGAGAAGGGCGTTGACCTTTGTCCTTGGAAGGAGATTTTGCTTTCGGAATTGGAGGCCATTTTCCTTATCAGGGACTCATCTTTCAACCCAATACATTTAATGACAACGAGAAAACCAAGTATAAAAATTGGACAAAAAACACACTCTTTCACATTCAATTTTAGGTCCGTAGCAGCTGAAGCCTCTGACCAGTGAGCCCAAAATTTACTCCTAACTTGGAATAAATTGTGTGAACTCGACAAAACCATTAAGTGTAACATCTTACATACTTTTCTAATTAATCAAAATTGAGTTTTACCTCCATAACTAGTGCAATAAGAATTGATGTCGTTTACCCAGTAAATTTTCACTTTTAACTGTACTAACCATTAGGATTATGTGTGTGAGAAAGAAAGTGGGATGATTAGCTCCTTCATGTACACTTTGATGTTTTTTTTTTTTTATCAGAATAAGATTAAGGAGCTATTTTTAAAGTAGTTCTATATGTTGTTGAATCAAGATTAGAGTTTTACTTCTATAATCATAATAAGACTTATAAATGACAATTTTTACTGCACAATAAATATTATGTCATTTTTTTTATCTATAAAAATTGAATGCAATATAGAGAATTTATAATACTTACACATCTTACTCAATCATCCGAGTTAAATTTCCTTGATGAAATTTTAATGCCCAACATATTAAGGTGAAATTCTAATTTTACTTAAAGAAAAATATCACACATAGTTAAAATACTATAGCTAAATCGTGTCCTTTATCGCTCAATTGTTTTAATTTTATTTGTATTGCTAGTGATCATTCACTATCTATTTTGTACCCAAGCCCTCATCCCTTACACTTTTAGTTACTCTCTCACACTTTACAATTACAAACTTTTTATTTTCTTTCAAAAAACAGAGAAATATTTCACGACGACATTTTCCTTTTAATTACTTTCTTCCGGTCACATTTATGGTTGTTATTGAAATTTGCATTGTCTGGTACGTAGTTTTGCATAGGCTTGCTAACAGGTGTTCGTGCTGGTTTTTTCAATCCCATTCGGTTCTCCCACACCCGTTTGATATCAAAGTCCAAATTTATTAGTGAGAAAACATTAAAAATCGGGACCATATGATATGGGTTGCCTGGTTGAATTGGGAAGTTTGTTTTATGTGGACCGCAGTAACGGCTCACCATTAGCGGTTTTATACGGTGTTTAGTTTTGCTATTATTCAGTCGATCAATCCGGCTTAACAACAACGTTGTGCTTATCTAATAGCATTAGTTCATGAGAGCGTGACGTGTAAAATTACTTCTACGAAGAGCAGTGAGTTTAATAAATAAAAAAATGAATTTCATATCGTTTGCTGATATTAGGTGTGTATTGGATATTTTACCTATACCATTAGGTTATCATTCCTGCTTGCATTTTCCATTATGCTGCATTACAAACTAACAGGATTTCTATTACCCGACTAATGTCATAATTTCAAAATTCTTCACCAACAATGATTGCCAAAAATGCCAGCGACTTGTGTTCATTAATAAAATAATTTAAGATTTAATTAAGTATAAAATAAATCATATTAAAAAATTATTCATTTTGTGTACACTCATAATCTCCAACAAAAATTAATAATCACCTCCGACAGAAAACAGAAACTTATTCGTACTAATACTATGATCAATATAAAAGAATTCAAAATTCTTCGGAACTACTTTATACAAAGTACGAAATGAATTAGAAGGATTCTGTGTAGTATTAGTTAGCAATTAAAACACATTCAATACTTTTTAGGATATTTGTTAAGAATATTAGGAAGACAGAATTGTTTGTATATGCTATTCGTGAATATTTGCATGCTATAATATTCCATAAATCTTGTCATTGAGTGAATTAACACCACCGTTTTGCCACATTGTTAGAGAAGGATATGATCGAATTAGGAACTGGGGGCGTAACTATATGCGAAAGCATTTAGAAGTGACTCTTTTGAATAAAACTCCAATAGGCAAGCAAAGACAACATGTAGAGCTATAAAGTTGATAGAAATGCTACAATCCAAATGTCCAAGATGGAAGTAGCTCAGCCGCATCAAAGTTCTAGTGACCGTATTTCTGAAACTCCCACTCGCTATTATCTGTACCACCAAAGAAACAAAACACTAAGCCAGTGAGAACACTGAAGAATCCATTGAGTCCAAACAGTGAAAGAGGTAGAAAAGGAACTTGACCCACATACCTAGAGGACATACTTGACGGGTCTTGAGCCATCGGCTTATGCAATGGAAGTGAAAAGCATGGTTACAAACTCCTGTACAAGATATCAGTCAGAGCAAGGAACAATATGAGTAATCGTGCTCTTGCTAAGCCAAAACGTAAAAGTAGAGAAGCATACATAACTATGTTTAAGGACCAATGCACTTTTTAAAAAATCCTAAAATGCATTCGTGTGGATTTTTACCCTATGTTGCTCAGTGCGGGGAACAGGTACAAGTATCCAATACAATATGCAAATGTGATCATATTTTGAAAAAATTAATGGTGACAATATATATTGTGAATAAAATATAAATAAATAAAATACTATCCAGATGTGATTATCCTATGACAATTCAAAACCCAAGTGAAATGCATTATGTCTCTCTTGCAACTTCACCACACCCTTATTCCCTGCTATTTCCCACTCCCTCACCGGTGCCAAGGCCTACCATGAAAGGTTGCCATCACAATAACTCATGGTGAGGCCTGAGGATGAACACCTGTTCTGCATGATGATCTGAGGAGGGTCAGATTGAAAGTTGAAATATGCCTTGAGGGAGCTATTAAGTGATAATGAGACTTGAATATGTATTATAGACTTTTCAACTAACATTAGTTACTTGGGCTGTGGCCTGTGGGTAAGTGCTCAACTCATTTCCTAATCATAAACTGTTTGCACCCAGAGAGGGTCACATTCCCCTGGAAAAGTGCTCAACTCATTTCCTAATGAGCTTTACTTACGAGCACAGACTATTTTGCAGCTCATTTGAGTGCAAAACTCAACTTTACACATGGAGCAGGGTGTTCATTTTACGATAAGAATGATGTCCAATCAAACAATTTCACAACCACATGAATTTGAGCTGGTGGCTGCAACATGAAGATTAGGAAGCCAGATAAAAAGGAAAACACTAAAAGATGAAAAAATAATATGCTCTGGTAGGTACATAAGAAGCTGACTATGCATTAGTTGAAAAGTTGGACATAAAAAAAAGAAAAAGAGGACGTGCAAAGTATCTGCCGTAAGAAAATTGAAAAACATAAAAACAAGGAAAGACCAACTGAGTAAAAAGCTTAAATCATATCTTAAGGGCAAGCAAATTGCACACTTTAACTCACTGAAGGAGTAACAACTAACAAGCGCTCACACTCACAGCACACAGCGTGCATAGCAGAGGATCAAAACATGTTTTTATTACTCACTTAAATAATCCTAAAATCTCTAAATAACTTTCATCACCAATGAACGAATACTAAAAAGACAGTAATTCAGTGAAATTTTTTCTACAACAAAATCACCAACTAATTCAGGGGAAAACAAGTAGATAAAAACAATAGGAATCAACAAAATGAAGCATTTATACTGAAAAATACTATAGGGTTTTAGAGCGTACCCCAAGCTACAGTGCATTCCTCGCTAGTGGCGCTAGCCTGGTTGGCCTGGCACTCAATACCTATAGCAGCATCCAAAGTCAAATCGAATTAGGTCATTTTCTTGGAGCAATGACAATTCACACAAACACAAAATAACTTGAATTAACACGCTTACAGAGATCCATGATATGGTTGCGGCAAATAGCGCAATTATCCACAACAATATCTGCAATAACAGAAAGAAAATAATAAACTAAAAGAGAGAAAAGAAAATTAGGGTTTGTAGAAAGCGGAGAGAGAGACGAACCCCAAGCCCAGAGAGAAACGGCATTCCACTTCTTGATCTCGAATCGCTTCGGCTTCTTGGTGGACGAAGAAGGACCGGCGCTGGTGGAGGGTTCGCCGGCCGGAACCATGGTCACGTCGGAATCCAGTGTCGCCATGGTGCCTCTCAGAAGTTTCAACCTTCCAAGGGAACAAAACTTCTAATATTTTATATATGTAGAATGGATTGGGCTGTTATGTTTTGGGCCTTCAAAATTGTCCAAATTGATTTTTTTTATTGATCTTTTCTTTTTATCTTTTTAAGACTTTGGACAATTTTATTTCCAGTCCATCCTAATGAGGGTTAACCTTATAGATAAAGTACAGTAATAAACATTAATTAGAAAATTAATTTTTGATTAACTAATTTCAAGAATTTGCTACATGTGTATTTGATTTTATTATAATATTTAACTTTTGATTTTTTGATAAAGAATTATAAGTGTATATTATTTTCTAATGTGTATCTCTTTGTACTAGAGGAGACAAATTCATTTTTTTTCCGTACGTATGATTAGGAATTGAACATAGGTGAGCATTTTTTTTATATTTTCATATTGTCATTGTAACAAATTATACATTATAAAATATAAATATGAATAGGAGGAAATACTATATTGTCACAGTTAATAATTTGGTATTCATGTTTTAAGATTAAGATATTCTCACCGTGACGATATTAAGATATCTTCAAATCAAAGATTTTAGCTCATAGAATGATTAAGGCTTTTAGCTTTTTGTGAAACCTCAAGGTATTTACAAATGTTTTGATCCAATTAATTATGAGATTAATCTTTAATTTAGTCAAAATTTAATCACTTTTAAAATTTATTATCCATTTTCATTTATGTATTTTATGTAAACGGAATTCAAGTTCTTTAGATAAATTCAACAGGTGATGTCAACGATTAAGTTACACAATACTCTTTTATTATAATATAAAAAAGTAAAATAATCCTTTTAAAAGTTTATTTGTGGTGTAAAATACGTCTGGTTTAAATTTTTTGAAACCACCAAATGAAAACATATCATGCTTGTTTTAAGCCGAATAAAAAAAAAAAGCATGCTTGTTTTAAGGCCCCCCATCAAAGTTAATAAATACAACTTTAATAAATAAATTTGTTAATTAGGGTCATGTTAATAAACTCATAAGTCATTGCCTCCTTCGGATACACTACCAATACAATGCCGAACTTCATGTGATTTATCATGGGTTACGAGTTACTTGGAAAGCTAGTTTCCCAGACATAGTCTGCGAATCTGACACACACATAGGTCACTCTTAAGTTGTTATCTAATAGCAGTATACCACAAAGAGGTGCAAACAACAACATCAGGCCCAAAAGAGTGCATAAATTACTTGCTTATCTCCACGATTATGTTTGATGGTAGCAACAGAATTAGACAAGCACTATTCTTGCTATTATCTTGTCGGCAGTCCGTTATAACGAATTGGATATTGTTGTGGACATTTTCCTTTTTTGTTATTTTCTTGTTTCCTTCGTTGAGGCCGGTAACGCCCTTATCCAGTGTATTGGTCATTATAAATACCATAGAGAAATGAAATAAACCAAGGAAATTTTTTATTAGTAACGTTCTAGTAGCTGTAGAAATAGAAAATTAGTAGTATTATAAAAGCACAAGCTATCATTGGTCTGACGTGCCCTGTTCCTTGCGCCATTAACCTGCTTTGTCGTATCCATCATGCCCGAACATAATACCTGTTTGGCCACCACCGAACGTCTTGAGGAGGCCGTCAACCGCCTTACTCAAGACCAGAACTCACTCGCCCAAAGCCATACTTCCCTTTCCCAAGCCCAATCTGAAATGAGCAATAAAATCGATTTCCTCATAAAACGAATAGCCATTTTATCCATTCCTTTGTCACCGCACTCACCCCCAACCCCACCACCACAACCTTCCCCACCTTACTGCTCGCATATGAAGTTAGATGTACCTCGTTTCGATGGGCAGGATCCACTTAGTTGGAATCTCATAATTCTTCGAGTATCAACGCGTCCCCGACAACGAACGACTCATTGTCGCATCATTTTACATGGAGGGCCCAGCCCTTTGCTGGTACCAATGGATGTCGCGCAACGGCTTCCTGACGTCATGGTTGACGATGCTTCATGCACTGGAATCCCGATCCACTCCCTCTTATTGTGATGATCCACATGGTGCCCTGTTCAAGCTCCAACTGCGTGACTCTATCAATGACTATTTGACAGACTTCAAACGCCAGGCCAATCGTACTGTGGATCTTGCACCCCTTTTTCGCCTGAGCTGCTTCATATCAGGCCTTACTCCGGAACTCCGTCGAAAGGTCCAAGCTATGAAACCTCTATCATTGCCCCAAGCTGTCGCACTGGCCAAACTGCAGGACCGTCGTCGATCTACCCGCGGTTCACATTCCATGAATTTTCCTTCTCCCTCGTCTTCCACGCCACCTCCCACAGGACCCTCACTATTACTAGTTCCGATGAACGCCTATCATCAGAGGAATTAGCAGTACACCGCGACAAAGGTATGTTATCAATGCAGTGATACATGGACTCTAGGTCATCGATGTAAATCGTGTCTTCACCTCCCCATGTGCCATGCCACGTCCATGTGTCATGCCACGTCATCCTTTGCCTATTTACTCGTTTTGTTATCATAAAATGACGTGGCATCTTTTAGGAGGCACGTCCATGTGTCATGCCACATCATCCTTTAGTGCCACGTTGGATAGTCCACGTGACACTAAAATTGACCTCACTAACAGCATTACTTTAAAATTTAATGGAATAATTATTTTGCAACACTTATGCAAAGATAGAGACTATTTTAAATTTAACATTAAGTTAGGGACTAATATGTAAAATGGGTACAATCTCATGGACTAAATTTCCTATTCACTTGAATTAAATCAAAGATGTATATGCTGTAAATCTAAAATAACTACAAATACGCTTATCAAAATGAGAGAGAAAACAGATAATTAAAACGTTGGGTCCTTCTACTAAATGCTTGATGTAATTAAAAGATTTTTCTCTAATTAAGATTATTTTTGTATTCTATGTTGAGGACTAAAATACCAAACATCGATTCCTCGCGTGAGTGGACTAATTCTAATTAAACCTCATTCTCGGATGTCTCATCGAACTTAGCCTAACCGAACAACATTACGATAACAACATATCAAAAACTAAAACCCTACGCTCTATGTCTAGCAATGCAGTTATCTAGCCCTGCTCTATCCAGTTCTAAGGATTAATACATTTTCCAATGCTAAAAATCCTAACTTTATACACCAATAGGTGATTAGACCAAAAGTATGCAATAATTAAGTACAGATAGAAGCAATGAACACATAAAAACAACTTTAAATAGATAGTTAAGAATTTTCATCAAGTTTCAGCAGAATTTCCCTACATAGATACTTAGCCTTCCATCACAAGGTAGCACCTTTCAGCTACAAGATGAGGGTTGAAGAAGAAAATAACATATTACACAGTGGTGGGGATGTCTCCACCACCTCTAGGAACCTAGAATATTACTCCTAAACCTATGATCCTCTTGAAAGTTAAGGTTTTTGGCTTTCTTGCTCTGTTTTTCGCCTCTGTTCTCCTCTTTACGCTTTAAATTAGCCTCTCTTCTTACCTCCCCCTTTTGATTTTTCCAACTTCAGCCTTAAAAAGGGCTTTTTATCCTCGAAGGCTCGCTTAGCGCCAATTTCGCGCTTAGCGCGAGTTAGTGAAAATCCGCTCAGCGAGCTGGGCGCGCTTAGCGAGGGAAGAGACAAACACCTCGCTGAGCGAGCTGATGATGCGCTGAGCGTGCAGATGCTTCTCAGATTTTCCTGCAGATTCTCCCAACTCGCTAAACAGGCTGAATGCCTCGCTTAGCGCATGATCCTCGCTAAGTGCACAAGCCTCGCTTAGCGAGACACTAGCTGCAAGCCTTCATAATCTTCATCCTTTTTACCTGAAATTGAAGTTAAAACACATTAAATTCACAATGTTGGGCATTTCTACTGAATAAAATTAAACTAAACCTGAAAATATGTACAAACCTACAAAAAAATCATAAATTGGGGAAAAGATAAATATTTAATAAAACTTTTCTATACAAAAGTTAGTCGTAAATGACGACTAACACTTACCGGCCAGTAAGTTAAGTACAAAACCCACAAACCGGCTGGCCTGCTTCAACCTCTTCCTATTCCATCCTCTATCTGAGAAGACCTCGCTCTGGATTTGATCACAGGACTACCAATATTGCACTACTTCTCTTTTATTCTTGTCGTTGTTGACAGATTCTCAGAAGGTGCTCACTTTGGAGCTTTGCCGCCAAAATACTCAACTCACAGGGTCACATTGCTATTCCTTGACACTGTCTGCAAACTTCACAATTTTCTCTGTAGCCTCGTGTTCGATTGTGACCCAATTTTCCTCAGCCAATTCTGGAAAGAACTTTTTCACATCAGTGGCACCAAATTATGAATGAGTACCTCATACCATCCGAAGACCGACGACCAAACAAAGGTCTTCAACCGCACCCTCGAACAATACATTCGTGCCTTCATACATGATAAGCCATCACAGTGGTTCAACTACTTGACACTAGCTGAATGGTCTTACAATACCATTATTCATTCGGCCACTGGTATATCCCATTTTGAAGCAACCTACGACAAACCTCCTCGTCGCTACCTCAGTATTTACAAGGCTTAACGTCAGTCGAGGTAATGGACTCATTACTATCCACTCGCACTTATATCCATGCTTCCCTGCATCGCAAACTTGCCAAAGCTGGTGATTGGGTGTTCATTCGTCTATGCCCATATCGCCAGGTGTCCATTCGATCATCATATACGAAATTTTCCAAACGCTACTATGGTTCATTCCTAATTCTGGAGCGTATCAGACCTGTGGCGTATCGACTCCAGTTGTCGCCCACCTCCAAAATTTACCCTGTCTTTCATGTTTCGTCATTGAAACCATATCAGGGCATTCCCCCATCCACATTGTACTTGCTACCACCTGCCCAAGCGGATAATCATCTAGTGGTAGAACCACTTTCAATCCTTGAGTGGAAGTTAGACAACTCCAGTAAACCCCCAACTCATAAGGTCCTCGTTCAATGGCTCAGGATGGCTCTGGAAGACACAACTTGGGAGGATTGAAATTCTCTGCGCGATACTTACAACCTTGAGGACAAGGTTGGTCTGCTAGAGGAGGGTATTGGTAGCAATACACCACAAAGGGGTGCAGACAACAACATTAGGCCCAAAAGAGTGCCTACTTATCTCCACGATTATGTTTGATGGTAGCAACAGAATCAGACAAGCACTATCCTTGCTATTATCTTGTCGCGGTCCGTTATAACGAATTGAATATTGTTGTAGACATTTTCCTTTTTCGTTATTTTCCTGTTCCCTTCGTTGAGGCGAGTAACACCCTTATACAGGGTATTGGTCATTATAAATACCATAGAGAAATGAAATAAAGCAAGGAAATTTTTTATCAGTAACATTCTAGTAGCTGTAGAAATAGAAAATTAGCAGTGTTATAGAAGCACAATCTATCATTATCCAATCCTGATATTCAGCTCCATCCTTGCAGTTATGCTATTATTATCAGGAACATTCAACATTTGAGAACTTTGCCGTGGAAGCTCAACTTCATTCATGCCTACAGAGAAGCGAACTCATCATGTGCTGATTTGTTGCTAAAAGTGGAGCATCTTCAAACATCTCCCTGGTGTTTGTGCAGCAGTCTCCACCTCAATTGAATAGTCTTTTGTTCACGGATGCTTCGGGTGTCTCCTATTCCAGGAGATAACTGTTTTTTTTTTTTCAGTTTTCTTATTCTTCTGTTTTGTAATTTTCCCACTGATAAAAAAAAAGTCACCAATCGTCTTGGTTCCTATTGTAATTGTCATAAGATAATGGCCATAAGATAAAAAGTAAACTCTTGAGTCTCTATGAGCAAAGTTAATTTTCTCTCACGACACTAGAGGTCCTATTAAAATATTAAAAGCTAACATATGATTAGTTTAGTTTGTTTTCTAACAAATTAAAATAGTTAACTTGATTAAAAATATTAAAAATCTTTCAAATTTCAAGCATAAAGTATGTTGAATATATTAAAGGACTAAATTTTACTTTTAATTGTTTTATCTTATTTTAAAAAAAATAAAAAAATATTTTGGTATTTTATTTTTAAAAAATTTGGGTCAATTTAATATGTTGACCCAAATTTATGCAATAATGTAAAAAATTCTCATCATATTATATTTTTTTATCGTCGATGAAATGTTTGCTGAAAACTTCCTTCCTTCTTATTTAAATTTGTTGTAAAAAACAAACCTATGAATAAGATTTATTAATCACATTTTATATCAAGCACCACATGTGTATCCAAATTTGCCGTAGCAATACAAAGGGTTGAATACCTATGCATTTACTGAATGACAATAATTTATATAATGCAAAAATTCATAATTAATTCTTATGTGTTAAATTCTTTAGACCAGTGATAATCACAAATTATTAACAAAACTATTCTTTAATTCAGTGAATTAAAAAACACCTATTATCTTTGACTCAACATAAAAAAAATTGCTCCAAGAGCCATATACCAAATATTGGTAGGTGATTTATTTAATTAAAGAATTATTCAAGTTTTTTTATATATGCACCAAATTCATTTATTGTAGGGAAACGAAATGCCTGAAATCCCTTGCTCAATTGAATCTTTCTTTAAGTTAGATACGCAACATATGCATCCTGCCAATTTCAAGTCAGAAGAAAGAAAACTTAAATTTCATAATCAAACCTTCTACCAACAATACCTATTGCAATAATAAGAGCATTAAAAGAAGTGTATACATATATAACGTTAAAGATCATAACAATTAATATACATATTTATTATAAAGTTTTTTTTTTAAATGCAAAGTTTCCGTAAGTTCGTTCGTAGACTGTCATCAGCTTACGCATTTATGTGTAACTCCAACTAAAATTGCACTCATATCTCATGTATTTTTTTTAAATTTATTCGATATTTCTTTCTTTTTTTATATTTTTTTATTCCATTCTAACGTTAGTTAATGTCAATATCTTTTTAACATCTTTATTATACTTGAATTTTTATATTTTTTTTAAAATTACATTCGATATTTCTTTTTTATATCTTATTTTTGTCTCTTTTTATTAATGTTGTTAATTAATATATGTAAATCGACAAAATTATCTTAATATTTTATTAAATACTCAATAACATATTTACAAGAATCTTTCCTAAGACAATAATAATTTTTTTTATAATATTTAAATTTTATTTCATTAACATTTAAAAAAATGTCACTCTTGATTGATTGAGACATTATAATATATATATATATATATATATAGCGGTATCTCATTCAATATAAGGAACCTTTGCGTGTATATTTATTTATATTGCGTGTATATTTATTTATTTTTTGGTACATTTTGCGTGTATGTCTCTACATATTATATAAAGTAATCTCTTCCCCTTTGCATATCGAGATATTCGAAAGAAATGAAAAAACAAATGCCGTGTTTATATAGTAATTAATTTAAAGTGCTAGTAAGGAATAATTTTAAAAATATAAAATGAACTTCCCATCAAAATTTGTTAAATAAACTAAAAAAGAAATCAGTTATTCCATGGGTAATTTTAGCTTAAATAAATTTTATAACTTTTAAAATTATTGTTATTGTTAGACATGGCAACCATACCTAATCAGAAATAAAGTCTAAAAGAGATATTCTCATTATTAAGATGTATAATTTTATTTTATTAAATAGGAATAAATTAGACAGATAAATTTTTTGAAAATAACAAATAAATCAAACATGTAATTTTTAAATTTACAAATATGAAAAATTTTATACTTATTTTTAAAAAATAGATAATTTGAGGTTGACTAAATTTAGGTATTGATATCTGATAAAATAAATGACGACAAAATATGATATGTTTTAAAAGGAATCACACGATGCTTTCAGAGATAAAATAAATTGAGAGAAATCCTAACTCTCAAAAAAGACTTAAATTTAGATTATAAAATTTGATTATTGAGAGAAACTCCTAGTTAATTATTAGTAATAAAATATTTTAAAATCTCACTAAGATTTTGATTTCTATCATATATATATATATATATATATATATATGGAAATGGCTTGTCCGTGGCGTTGAGGATGTTAGACGCCTCTTTCTGTCTTGCAGTTCTTAGAATTAGGTATGCACTAAAACTTATGGCTGTCTTGAATTCTCTTTTGCTAGTTATCCCTTTTTGTTTAAATTTGTTTATTCAGCATGGTCAAATTCTCGCAAGGAAAAAAAGTAAAGAAGTCTTCTTATTTTTATTTGGCATGCAGGAATGTGGTTTATTTGACTTATGAGGACTGATATATTTATAGCTAGAAAAGTTTATATGATTTTTATCTTGGATATAATTAAAGTTTGATCATGGTTTTAATTTTTAGGAAAATCAGAAGGCTCTTATTTATCTTTCTCGAATTGGCCTTATTGACTTAATTTCTTTCTTGTGTCTCTCAGAATTAATATGTTTAGCATAATTTATAAAGGAATTAGAATTCTTGTACTCTTATAACAATATTTTACTTAATAAAAAACTAAGATTCTTATAAAAAAAACACCAATGAAATAAAATCCAAATATTTATTTCTTGTTCAATGTTATCAATGATACACATTGATAAAAATAAAATAAAATTAATAGTCATGGACGAAGGGTACAAATTGAGACACAAAAAACGGTTTTGCTAATTGGATGTTCAAATTATAATATTAATTCATTCTTTTTTTATAATAAATAACTTTGTGTTTTTTAACGTCTTATTATGTGTCTACAAACACATGATAAAAATATTTCGTAAATTATAACAATAAAATCTTTCAAATCAAAATTAGCCGACATAACGCGCCCTTATTATGAATATATATGAATATACAGGATGATTCTAGCAATGTCACCTTATTATGATTTCACTGGATCTCAGGTTAATTTTTGTCAATTAGAACAGAACAACGCATTGACATTGTTCGGCCTTACGTAGTTATGATCACTATGTATAACCAAACAATTATTATTATAGAGGACAAAGAGTTGAAAAATCTAATTAAGATGACACTAACACTAGCATATATACATTCAGCAACAACAACAAAATCACTAGGATACAATGTTGAATTCCACGAGAAGAAATCAAGATTGACCTTTGTTTGCATAAATATGTAGGCGGCTATTATTAATTATTTAATGGCAACTAGAGAAGGCCTTCAGTTGCGCCGGTGAACTACCTTCACGACGTGTTTTGAGTGTTTGGCTGACTTAGCCATTGTAAGAGGCCCAACCTCCAAGTATTTTAAAAGCTAAGAGTTAACTAATGAATATAATTCAATTAGCATCACATATTAAGTTTGTGCGAATAATATAAGTAATTTAATCTCCGTAAAATATATCATTAAAAATGAATAATTTTAAATTAATGTGACTAAGTCTATTGATAGTTAATCTCATAAGCGGCCAAAATATTGAAACTTGCAAAAATAACTTAGGGCTCATCGGAAAGTCAAAATGTCTAGAGTAATTATGTTAGTTAAAAAATGAGAGCTGTTTTTTTTTTTCTTGTGTGTATTCATATTCAAAGACAAACATTAAATACTGATATTTCTTTCGGCTGAAATTTAAATCTTGATTTCACATGTGAAGGGAAATTCAAACCTTAATTTTATATTATGAAATACTAACCTCTTCTACTAGATTCAACCCCATTTGTAGCTAAGAGAGCTGTCCCATTTGTAGTTAAGAGAGTTGTCTTGTGTTCTTGGTTTGACCTAATCAGCAGGGAAGACTGATTCCTTCTACACTTTTACTTCTTCTCTTTTTTAAGTCAATGATGACAAATATGGGATTGGGAGCCACTTGCCTTTGCAACCAGGACCATGACAGCTACAACTACATGCAGATCCCCAACATATATGGATATGGACTACATCAGCATGGCCTACAACAAATGTACATGCTGTTTTGGCAGCACTCGCCAACAAAATATAGAAAGAAAAGATAACAAATGGAGAAATTGTTTCTATTTGATTTGCACAAAAAAAAATGGTGCAAAAAATTATATAAGAAAAAGAGAAGTGTAAGAAATAAGATAGTTATATGATGGAAAATGAAAGAGGGTAAAAATATAGTAATATTATAAAATGTATATGTTGTGTGAATTTGTTATATGAACATAACTTTACCAACTAATGGAGCCCTAGAAAAAATCAATAAATAAAAATGAAGCAAATAATAATTGAAACGCCCAACTGCCCTGAAAAAGAAACAGACATGTTGAAAGTTTGAAAATGAAACCCTAATAGGATATGCCAACAAAAGATGGATACGACCAAGAATTCGTCTCACGAATTGATTTAATAAACGGTTCTAGGGCAAGAATATGAGTGTACCTTTCTAGAACACAGGCCAGATCTTTGGACCTACTTTGTCCTCCAATTAACCAGCGAGGTATGAGAATTTCTACAACATTTAATTTATAATCCTTGCAAATCTTAATTATTGGATCGAACATATTAAAAAAAGATAAATAAGTTTCCACAAAATTTTATATTTTTGCACAACAAAAACTAAAAAAAAAAAAAAGAATAGAGAGTGGGGGGTTTGGATCAGCTGGGAGGACAGAGACTGAGAGGAGACAGAAGCTATGCCATCTTGAACATTAATTGAAGAGAGCTCAACGAGATATCACGAGGATAGTAAATACATATTGATGGAGCAAGGGAATATTTAATTAAGTTTTTGTGGATCATAAAATCATTCTCTAATTAAATAAAGTAATAAACAAAGCTATTGAGGAATTATTGATCACAGGGACCCCATATTAAAGTGAATAATTAATTGGAAAGTGTAATAAATAATAAGAATTGGTTGATGATGACGAGACAAGAACTGGTGGTTTTAAATATTACCACATATATATGTCCTTTAAATGTGGAGCTAGGGATCCCTACGTTCGCTTTCTATACGTATTACTATTCATTATCCTTGTGTAAAAGTAATAACAAAAAAAGTTTTTATTTTTCTTTGGGATAGTAACAAAGAGTCATTTTCTAATGGAATTATACTTTTCATGTTATCAACCTTAAATAATACATAGTAGATTAAGATTTTTTTTTTTTCTGCCAAAATTGGAATTCTGTACAAGGAGAAACTTTACATTACACCACAGTTGGTATATATTTGAAACAAACGAAATCAACAAACTTTATGAATTATAGGAAAAATTAATAACATCCACCTTTTATTTTATTTAATAAAGATTAATTTATTATTATTTTATCAGTCAAACAAATACCACTATGTATGAGTACTACAAGGGATACCCAAAACTATATATAAGATTGGTTTGATAGCTAAAAAGAAAAAAAAAATCACAGATTCAAATTAATAAAACTAACAAATTAATATTTATTGATAAAAAAATATATTAAAAATGATTAGAAAACAAAGAATACTAAATATAGAACATATATTAAATAAATATTAAACAATTTTACTTTACAAAATTTGATAATTCACAACAATATTACAAAATGCCTAAATAATATTAAAATTTATCGATCATAAATCAATTCTTATATATATACGTAAATGATCCTGGAGGTATAATGAATATATGCTTCATTTCTGATATCTGATTTATACATTACAAGGTGCAGAAGATGATCCTGGAGGGGTAAGCATATGAAAAGGATTGGCTTCTTGTTTTAGATATGAAGGGATTGTAATGTTAACTGTTGACAGTGGGTAATTTAAACCATTGTGAACATAACACTTGTATTTTGGCACGGCTTGTGCTGATATTTAATATAATTATATTTGCTTATTAAATAATCCTCATGAATATTTGTCACCGAATTGAATATGTAGATCACTTGGAGGAAGGCTATTCCAAGTTAAATAAGGATATGGAATTTGAATCAATAACAATGTAATTATATTAAAACTTTGAGAGAAGAAATTTCTTGTCTTATTTAATTATAATTAAATTAGCCGAATGTCTAATATAATAATTTAATATTTAGAAATTCTTGTAAGAAAATATCCACATAAATATTTATTGTGTGTGAGATTTAAATTATCAGTTGAATATAATGTCTTTAGTTGGATACAAAATGTTATTGTGTTAATTTTTAATAAGTTTTTTTTATAGACTTCGAGTATTATTATATGTATAACTATTAAAAAAAAGGTAATTATTCTTTTTAATTTACACATTTTTTATTTTTAAATTATCCTTTAATAAGTTTATTTGTTATTATTTCATTCATAAACATTAAAAAAAACGTAATTGCTGTCAATAATTTCTTTAACTATTTTTTTTCACTTTTTAAAGTACATATACATAGAGGCACAAAGTGTTTCTCTTTTAACTAATTGAATATAATTTTGTTCGGATAGAATTATGAATAACAAAAAAAATTATTTAATATAATTACATACTAGAACACAAATTCAAAATCACTAAATAAACTAAAATAACTCTGTATAATTTAATCTACGTACTCTGTGTTGACGTTCCTTCCGTTCACCATGGTATTAAGGTGAATGTCGATTGGTCAATTACATTGAATGGAGAGTATGCGGGGGCTTATATTAATCCTCATGTGTCTGGCTCGTGGGTTTTGCCTATACTATTCGTACGTATTGCTTCTATTCTCATGTTTGAACTGTGGAAATTTTTTACTGCCTTCAAATTGTTTGGAATATACTGACACTCATTATTGTGACAATATATTCTACAAAATTAAAGGCCTCAAATAAAGAAATTAAAATACTGGTTGGCGAAATATTTAATGTCACTTCATGTCTTTGAATTTTTTTCTTCTGCATTCCTCTTCCCTTGTGTTACAAGATTGTAATACAGGAGTATCTTTTCCTTGTGCTGTTGCTTTGGAGTGTTGGAGTATAATCCTTTCTTTGTGCTTAAATAAAATGTTAGGCAATAGAGAGAGTGAAATTATGAGCACCCTTTCCTTTAAATTTTAAAATTTTAAAAAAATAGCAGTTATATTTTGTTCTTAAACCTTAAACTTTAGTTATTTTACTCTTAGTGTCTATTGTTGAAATGTTTTTAATTTTCTTTTATCTACTTTTTTTTTCTTTAGTTAATTCAAATTGAATTTAAATTAAAGAAATATGGTGAAATTTGAATTTGGAATACTCAAGTAAACACGTTTGCATATTAGGGCATAGTTGAGAAACTGGTTCGATTCGATCGGTCGGACCGGTTCGATCGAGATCTATTGACTTAATTATATCGATTTCACTATTGGATCGATCACGCAATTGATCCAGTCAAATCCGATCACTTAAGTATCAAATCTTGGTTGGATCAATCCTATTCACAAAAATAAAATAAATGAACCATATCTATAATGTATTTTTGATATATTATTATTATTATCAATTATTATTTTATATTTTGAAGTATAAATAATTTTTTTTATTCAAATAATATTAGTTATACACTTATATATAATAAATATATATAATTTTAAATTTTTAATATATATATATATATATTGATGAAACTGAATCAATTATTAATTCACCTGTTAAACTATTAATTCATTAACCTATTATCTCGACGGAATCAAATGACCACACCTGATCAAATGACAATGTCACAACTATGATTTAGGGTGGAGTATAGAATCGAGTACGTCAAGATAATGATCATGCATTCGATGTAGTGACGTGCAAGGTAGGCAGAGTCGGGTCCATCATGTATGATGAGCTGCAATCTCATGCTCGCGTACCGTACGGCATCTGCTTTGTTTATTAATTTGTTAATAATTTTAATTACTTGCCGAGGATCAAAACAGTTAATAATAGATAATTAAGTTTTTTTAAAGTATACTTTCACATGTTCTTTTGAACGAATTATTTGATTATTTTACTATTTGGGGCATTTTTTCCGATTTTTTAATTGGATCATTTTCAAATTATTTCTAAAAAAAATAAATCATAATAATTATTATGATTTTTGAATTAAAAATCATAATATTTGTTACGACTTATTATTATTTATTAATTTGAAGTCGTAAAATTATTTATCATTTTAATATAAATTTTTTATTCACAACTTTAAAGTTATTAATTTTTTTAAAATTTTACAACTTCAAAAGTCATAATTTTTTTTTAGTTATGACTTTGAAGTTGTATTATTTTACTTTTTTTTTTTACTGTTTTATGATTTTTTTATTTACTTGTATTTTTTGTTTTGTTTTAATTTTTTTTAAAAAAATAATTAAATTTTATTAAGTTAATTATTGAAAAAATATTTTTAATGTTATATGTTATTAGTTTTATTTAATATCTTATATATATTTTTTATATAGTTTTATTTAGTATGTTATATATATTTTAATATTTTTTTATTTAAAATATTTTATATACTTTTTTATTTAATATATGTAATATATTTAAAATTTATATAATTTTTTAATAATGCTATTGAATTTGATTTGTTTTGTAAATGAAATAAAAAACTAACATAATGATATTTAATATTTTTTAAAAATATTTGTTTTATTTTAAATACTTAAATTTTAGAAAACTAAAATTTTAAAACAAACATTAAAATATTTTGTTACTAATATTAACTTATAATTTATGAAATAATAATATTATTTATTTTGTATAAAATAATTTACTATTAACAATATTTAATAATTTAGTAATAAAAGTAGTTATTAAATTAAGAACAACATAAATTAGTATAAAATGATCAATACAACTTAAAGAGAAATATAAAAATGTTATATTAGTCATCTACTTGTTTGTATGCATATTTACTACGATTGTGTTAAATATAAAAAATATTAAAATATATAAAATTATCTAAATTTTAAATATAAAAAATATTTTAGATAAAACATTATTAAAAAGTTATATAAAATATTTACAATAAAAAATCTTAAAAAAATATATTACATATTAAATAAAACCATATAAAAATATATATTAGATATTAACTAAAACTAATAAGTAAAATTAAAATACTTATTTAATAACTAAATAAATAAAATTATTTTCAATTTTTTTAAAAATTGAAAACAAAACAAAAAAATACAAGTAAATAAAAAAATCATAAAACATAAAAAAATACTAAGACATCAAAGTCATATCATTAAAAAAAAAAACTTAGGACTTTGAAGTCATAAAATATTTTAAAAAAAAACTTAACGACTTTGAAGTTATAAATAAAAAAATTACATTGAAGTCATAAATAATTTTATAACTTCAATTAAAAATAATAATAAGTCGTAATAGATATTATGACTTCTAACTCAGAAGTTGTAACAATTGTTACGACTTATCCCCTTTTTATAAATAATTTAAAAATAACCTCAATTGAAAAAAAAAATTCCCCAAATAATATAAAAACCGAATTATTTCTTGATTTTTTTTAAGAAAATCATACAAAAAGTATGAGTTGCATTTCTTATTTAATGTCTTTCTCGTGGTTTTATAATTTTTTAATAAATTTTAACTAATAATAAAATATGTGTTAAAAAGAAATGTTAGAGAATTTGTTCCTAATAATTTTAATCCTTATTAAGTATGTTGTAAAAAATTTAATTTCTTATTGTGTTTACAATTCTAACTTTGGTGAAGGAAGCCTAACTATTGGTGAAGGAAGCCGCCAAATTCACTTTAATAATCTGTTATAATTAGTTTTTCACTAT